>NW_027481241.1:0-14529 GCF_051309035.1 Mrakia frigida | reverse complement strand
GGGGGGGGGGGGGGGGGGGGGGGGGGGGGGTGGACTCCTCGGAGGGGTGAGCTCGACGATTTCAGGGTCAAAGGAAGGACGTACTTTGTTGGACATGACGAGAAGCCATCCCATCGTCAACTGGTAGAGATAAAGGGTGAACTTCAGCTCAAATCAGAATAAAAAAGGATGGAGGAGCTCACGCTGAGACACCAGATGGGAAGGACTGGAAAGAAGGATGGTCGAGGTCAGCTCGCTCTTCTCCTCCTTCGTTCTTCAAGCTCGAGTTCTACTCACTGCTTCGCAAATCAGTCGAAGCAGAAGGTGTAGGAGTTGATGTCGACCCTTCCGCTTTAGTTTTGGAATCCTCCTTTTCCCTCTTGAGGTCTACGGGCTGAGTTGGAGGGCTGGGAGGAGGAGTGTAGGGCGCAAGCAAGCTCGGAGCGAGCAAGCTCATCGCTTCCTCCTTCTTCTCGTCGCCAGAGTACTCCGGAGCGGGTCCTCGTTCGAGATCAGATGGAGTGAGGTAGGAAGATGAAGAAGAGGACGAAGATGCGATGCTGCCTCTACGAGAGAGGACGGGGAAGAAGTCGAGATACGACATGCGTTCGGTCGTGGGAGTTGCCATTTGAGAAGGAGGAGAGGGTGACAGAAAGGGAAGAGGAATCGAAGAAAGGAGGGTTGGGCCTTGGAGAAGAGATGAACAGGGATGAAGAGGAGAGGAAGACGATCCTCTGAGAATTTCGAGGGTGTTGGTCGTTGAGAGCAGAAGAGGAGAGGAAGGGAGGGTTCGAGGCGAACAGATCCCCGCGGAGGAGAGCGGGAGGCTGAAACCCTCTGTCGACGCACCTTCCCGTCCCTTTCGCATCCTTCTTCGTCTTCACGCTTTATCGATTAGCCAAGCATCCATGACTGCCACCTGATAACCAAGGAAAGAAACGAGAATCTTGGCCCGAACCTCCCGTCGAAGGAAGGGAGGGAGGGGAGGGAGATCAAGACGTCTCACTCTTGTTCGGTTCTCTGACTCTTTTTTACGCGAGAGGAAGAGGTCAGCGCTGTGGGAGCATATACATTCAGTACTGATTCAGCTTTCAGGTCGCATGAGACAATGCCGGATCTAAAGAAGGAGCCCTCGGACAGCTAATTTAATCAAGGCTTCGACGCGTCTCGCTTTCGCGACGATCCCGCTCCCGTCGTCGGCTGGCTCAGAACGGATTGAAACGAGGACGCGAGCATAACGTTGTACTGTCTTGGGAGGAGGGTTCCATTGTCTCAGGAAGAACGACGGCAGCTCCTGAAGAAGACGGAGGTCAAAGCGAGATTCGTCGAACTTTCCCAACCAGCGAAGTGAAAAGAGCAACCACCATTTAGATCGTCCTCCTTCTTCACAACCACTACGAAGCAAACGAAATACAAAGGGTAGTGGTAAGAACGAGATGCGATTCGGCGAGTGTTTAACCGGGAGGAAGGAGGGACGCGTCGACGGCGTAACCTTCGGGCGAGACGACCTCCTCGTCGTTGGGATCCGTAGGGATGGGAGTTCGAGGCATGACCATCACACCTGAGAATCATACACCAAAGAGGGGGGAGAGTCAGCGTTTTGCCTTTCAAACGAGCTTCCTTCACACCTCGGCAACCGCGCCTCCTCCTTCAGCCTCGTTCTCTCCCCTGCCCTCGTACAGAAGAGACGCAAAAAAAGACTCACCACTTCGGACAGCCTCCAAAATACCGTAAGGTCTCACCAACCCAAGGAAAGCGTCCACCCTCTCTGTCTTGCCCGTCATCTCCACAATCACGCTTCCAGAGCTGATGTCGACGGTCTTTCCTCCAAACTGAGTAGCGAGAGCCTGGATGGCCCCGAGATGAGCCGAGTTTCGAATGAGAGCTTCCGAGTGGTTGAGACCTTGGGAGCCGATGGTCGAGGTGGTAGGGACGGGGAAGGAGGAAGGGTGTTCGAAGTTTCGGGCGAGGGAGTTGGAAGGGGAGGAGGGAGCTGGGATGGCGGCGGAGGTTGGGTTGAGGGAGGGACCGGCGGACATCTGATCCTCGAAGTACTCGGGACTGGGAGAGGGAAAGGGAAGGGAGGGAAGGTGTGAGTTGGTTGATGAAAGAGGGAAGGTGGAGGAGAGGGAAAGAGGGACGAACCCGAGAGTCGAGAGCTTGACGAGGAGCATCTCTCGCTGGACGGTCGAGGTCTGGGTGTAATCGAGAACGGCCCAGACGGGGACCTAGAAGGCAAAGAAGGTTAACAAGAAGAGAGGACGAGTCAGTAACGGCGAGCTGGTAGAACACCGAGAGAGGACGAGGGAAGGAAGGGAAGAAGAGAGCGAGCTCACGAGATCTTCGAGCTGCCTTCGAGCCTGCTCGACGACTCCGTCCTGACCCTTGAGGACGATGCACATTCGGGAGAGATCTCGGACCTCAGTGGAGCACACAACGAGGGAGTCTGAAAGAGAGAACGAGGAGAGAAAGGTCAGCGACTCGAGCTTGTTTGAACTCGAAGGGAGGGAGGGAGGAGAGAAAGTTCGGGTCGAACGAACCGATGTTGAAGCCTCTGGCAGCGAGGATACCAGAGACTCGAGAGAGAACTCCAGGCTCGTTCTGGACGAGACAGTTGAGGATGTGCCTGAGAGTATGATGAGAAGAAGAATGTCGGTAAGTCTCGAGGTCGAGTCAGAGAGGGAGGGAAGGAAGGAGAAAGGAAACGAACCTCTTGAAGGGCTCGTTGGAAGGAGGAGGGGTGTTGTAGAGGATGCTCAGCACATGATCCTCAGCACTTTTAGGGGGTTGGTGGAAGACAGGAAGGGGAGGAGGTCGAGAGTGGTGTCGTTGAAGCTTGTCTGGAAAGAGGAAGATAGCAAAAGAGGGAAGGGAGAGAAAGGGAACGGAGTCAAGGTCAGCTTCGATCTTCCTTCCTTTCTTCCTCTCAAGTCGCTCGAGCTACGTCCTCCACGCAGATTTTCACCACGCCGAGCCGAGACAGAAGTCTCTAGTACTCACAATCCAAAGCAGAAGTCGAGTCGTCGATGCTCCTAGGCTTTCCCTGAGCTGACTTTGCCTGCTTCTCCTGGTTGATCTCTCCAGAGGTATCGGGATGTCCAGCTCCAATGGCAGAGTTGGGCTTTCCTCCTTCAGGGATGTTGGCGATAAGTCGGACGAGGTTCCTCCCAGCTACAGGCCGAGCGAGAGAAGATCGGAAAATGGAAGTCATGGCGGTTAGAGATCGAAAGAAAGAGGGAGAGGAGAAGGGGAGACCAAGGTGACTCGACATTTCGGCCGATCTCACTGGCTGACGACCAGCATCTAAAAGCTCTATGTTTTCACGGGCTGCATGGTCTTGTCGATGCAGACCCTATATGGAAAGAGAATCCAAGCTGACTCGCTCTCTTTTTTGCCCTCTCTTTCACCTTTCCTTCGCGACCAACACCCACCCATTGTCGACGCGTCCTCTCTCTCTCGCTCAACCTACTCCTTAGCAAGCCTCGGCCGACTGCCGAGACGGAAACACATCAATATAGTCAAGAATGAGATACTCGACCCGACCTAGCAACTACAGCAAGCGGAAACGACCCTCAAGCGGTCCCGTCGCCGATGTATCGAACTTGAACCTCTCGTCCCTTCAACCCGACGGCGGTGACGACCTGAACATCTCCAGGCATGATGTCCTAGCGGTTACAGAACATGAATGGAGTCAGCTATTGAGACGAGGCAAGAGGAAGAGAGGAAAAATCTCACGAGGCACTGATCGCTCCACTTCGCGTCCTCCCCGGCTGCGTCCAAAACGACTCCTTTCACAGGAGCATTAGCTTCGAGAGTGACCTTCTCTCCGTCAACGGTGATCTTGAGAGGCTTGTAGTCTTCATCGTAGCAGATGTACTTGTAGGGCATGGGCTGGGAGGGGAAAGGGAAGAAGAGAGGAGCGCGTCGAAAGGTCAGCTCGTCCTTTTCTTCCTCGATGATCAGAGAAAGCTCGTACTCACCCAGTCGGCTGCAAAAATACAGAGGGATTAGGTGTGATCAGTTTTGTTCTCTGCGTCGGAAAATCAGATCCAAGCGACTCACAGTATCGAGCAAGAACTTCACCCTCTGGCGTGAGAAGCCTGACTCCCACGACGATGACCTTGGGTTCCTCGCTGATGAGCTTTCGGATGACTTGGCCTGGAACGGGGCCTTTGAAGAACTCAGTCGACTGAACACGAGAAGACCAGAGTGGAAGAAGGCGTCAGTTCGAAGAATCGGCGGACGCGTCGAGATTTGTGGTTTCTGCGGAAAACTTACCGAGTTAGCAGCGAGAGTGACGTTTTTCCTCGTCTCATTGATGACGTTCCCGTCCAAACCGATGGCTCGAACCTCGAGAACGGCCTCCTTGTCTTCGAGAGTCGAGTTGGTTCCCCCTGAGACGAAAACGAAGGGACCCGTCAGTTCGAGGAGCTTGTCGAGCTAGGAAGTGAAGAGAGCACTGACAGATCTGCATCTCTTGATCAATCTCGAGGAAAGCAGCGGTAGTCTTGTCCCTGTAGGTCGTGACCTCCTTCCTGGCGAGACCGACGGCTGAGAGGAAAGATACGGAAAAACGTGGGTTCTTTGCGCTTCGAGGGCAGACCGACGCTACAGGGAAGATCGAACCGACTCACTGTACGTGGCAAGCTCTCGTTTGATGGTGAAGTAGGCAGGCTTGGGACGAAGGAAGTAATCGACGATAGCTGAGAAGGAAGAAGAGAGAAAGTCAGTTCGTCGGATGAGCCCTCGTCCTCTCCTCCTCTTCTGTCCCCTTCGCACACTCACCCCAAGATGTAGTCGGCCAATCGTCGTTAATCTGCCAGACGAGAGCTCCCGCGGTATACTCCTTGCCTCGTCCTCTCCACTCCCTTCTCCAAAGTCGATAGGCAGACGCGAGCGTGTCGGACTGCATGACCTGGGTTGCGTAGATGAAACTATAGAGGAGTAAAGTGAGCTCGTGTCAATCGAAGAGCAGAAGAAATGGTGCTCACGACTCCATCTCGAACGAGAATCGGAAGTTTTCGATCAAATAGAGGGCCAGTCGTCGCTCCGATCCATCGGCCTTATTGTGGGACATCACTGTACGAGATTGAGGGAATCGCTCCTTCTTGTTTCCGTCAAGGAACCAGTCGACCGTTCGGATGTTGGCGAAGCCTGAGTAATGATTCGTAGGAGCGAGAAGTCAGCCCCGACGAGCGAAAATGGGACGAGACCCGACGCGTTGAATCGACTCACCTTCCATCCCAAACTCGGAAACGAATCGACCTGAAAGCTGATCCCATTTCGTCCAAGGTTCCTGAGTTCCATGCCAGACGTTCCATTGGTGAAGATCTCCGACGGTTCGATCGGTCGTGTCCTTTCCTCCGTAAGGAGATCCTCGGTGATAAAAGATCGAAGAGAGGGTGTTGACGGCGTCCGGGAGGGTCTTCTCGTAGATGTATCGACTGAAGGATATAAAAAAAAGTAGAAAGTCAGATGGTGCTCTTGCGAGTGGGGGTGAAGAAGAAGGGCGAACGCAGGGAAGTTCGTCTTTCTGAAGTTCTCAGGGTTCTCGTCCGAGTAATCGAGCTCGAGTTTTAGCGACTCGGCGACTTGATAGTCCTCGTTGTTTCCAGCCTGCAATAGCGAAGAGTCGAGGGTCAGATATCGTTTACTCCGAGCTCAAACTGCGACGCGTCGGGGAAGAGGAAGAGAGAAAAACAGAACTCACAAAGATGACGACCGAGGGGTGATCTCTCAGTCGAGTCACGACCTGTTCAGCCTCCAGTTTGATACTAGCGATGAACTTGTCGTGAGCTGGGTATTGGCCGCATCCGAACTGAGGTGAAACGAGAGAGGAAAGTCGGTTAAAAGGGAGGGGGAGGGAGAAGGGCAAGATGGGGACGAACCATGAAGTCCTGCCAGACAAGAAGTCCGATCTGACCGAAGCAAACACAAAGAGAAGCTCGTCAGTCTCAACTGATTATAGCAGAGAGTTACGAGAAGAAAGCGAGGACTGACCTTGTCGCAATGCTCGTAAAAGACGTCAGCCTCGTAGATTCCTCCGGCCCAGACTCGAACCATGTTCTGGTTTCCCTCGACCATCAGATCTAACCAAGCTCGGTATCGATCGTTGGTGATGCTGAAAAACGGGGGGAAACAGACGTGTCGAGGAAGAAACGAAACGCGTCAAGTCAGCTCCGATTGCTTCCTTCCGACCTCAACGTCGCACTAGTAGAAGACAAACTCACTTGGTGAGCATGGCATCTGCTGGGATCCAGTTGGCTCCTCCACAGAAAACTCGAACGTTGTTGATCTCGAACAGGAACGAAGTCCCCGGTTGTCCGTCGAGAGGCTCTTGAACGACTCGAGCTCGTCTGAAACCGGTCTTGGTGATTCGAGTAGCGAGGGGAGTTGAGACCTTCTAATTAATTGGAGAAGAGAAGGTGAGAGAAGATCAGCGGGCGAGAAACAGGTGGACGAAGAAGAGGTAACGAAAACGAACCGTTCCGAGCAAAGTGACCTCGACAGAGTAGATCGGTTGCTCTCCGTAATGAACTGGGTACCAAAGGTCGAGCTCACCCGTCTTGAAAGTCCAAGCGATCTTTCCGTTTTTGGCTTCTCCGCTCTTGACGACGGCTCCGGCGGGATCCTTGAGCGCGACGACGACAGCTCCGGCAGCCTCTCCCTCGACGCTGAATGAAAAACGGAAGGGAGTCAGCGTGAAAGAAGCCTAAAGGTTAGACGATACTGTACTCACGCGACAGTGACCTCAACAGAAACGCTCAGATTCTCAGCGACGTCGGCGTCCACTCGAACGTCGCTGATCCTCGACATGTAGTGCTCGATGAAGACGGGTTTCCAGACTCCAACCGTCATCAAAACGAGTCCCCAATCCCATCCATAGCCGTATTGAGCCTTCCTAACGTACAGACGGGAAGAGTCTCCGTTCCCTAGTACACATCAAATCCAGAAGAATAGAAAGTCAGCTCGGTCGAGGACGACGACGACGAAGTCCGAGAAAGACTCACAAAGTCCCATCGGCCCTCCATTCTCAGCCTCCTCCTTCTTCCCTCTCAGCCAAGCAGACTCGAAGAAGAACTTGAGCTCGTTCGCTTCTCCAGCGTTCTTGAGGAGCTTCTTTGGAATCGGGACTCGATGGGAGAGGAACATGTTGGTGGTAAAAAAAAAAAAAACTCCGTTCTGTGAAAGGTCAAAATTGTGGAAAGAAGTCAGGTCCCAGATCAATAGAGATTGCAGAGATGGTGAACTGACGAGCTCGACTCTGCAGAACGTATCCAACCCATCGAGGACGAGGTCGTGAGAGGGAAGGTCGAGTTCCTCCTTTGTCGTCGAGAACGAGACCTTGAACTGCCAGTCGCTCTCTCCCACCCACTGGACGTCGTACTCGTTCATGCCCTTGTAAGGATCAGGGATCATGCCAGACCTAAAAAGATGATCAAGAAGGTCAACGGAGGAAGAACGAGAGATGAAAGGAGGAAGGATCCGAACTTGATGAGCTCGGCGTGCACGCTCGTCGGCGTCTTCTCGATGTCTGCATATTCCCCCTCGACTCCTTCCTTGACCTGAGCAAAGGACCAACCCTTCTCGATGACGTTTATGATAGAGGCCATGGTTTTGTGATGTTGTAGTTGAGAGGAAGGAGGGAAGGTTGGAAGGATTAGAAGAACAGAGCCGGCCAAACTTCGGAGCGATCTCGTTCAGCCCTCCCGCTTGCCGGCTGCAGAAATCTCAGCAAAAAGGGACGGATTCACAACAAGAAGATGGAAGACAAACGAGAACGCCAGCGAAAGTTTTCACATCCTGAGAAATCGAGCCGAGAGGGAGGGAGAGGTAGATGCGCGACCTCTTGATTTCTCTTGTTCTCGCCTTTCACTTCCCCGTCTAGTGCAGCTCAGAATTTACCCCAGGACCTTTCTCCGCCTTGGCTTGACCTTGTCGGCCTGATTGTCTCAAGGAAGAGAGGATTTTCGGTTAGTAACCCCGACGCAAGCGAACTGGAGGAAGGAAGGAAACGATGAGCTCGACGCTTCGATCTCCCAACCCCATCTCCCTCTCTCCTTCCCTCCAAGCCCACAGGAAACGGATGGAATCCCTATCACGACTCGGTCAGCGTATATCGGAGAATATCCATGTGAGTCTCTTTGCTTCCTTTGGCGTCCTAGGCTTCGAGGAAGGAAGGGGACGAAGCTGACCTCTCCTCCTTCCTTGCCTCGTTCACCTCCGTTTCTCTCCAGGAATCTACGAGGGATCTGACCTTCGCTGGATCGACGAGGGACATCTTCGATACAACAGAGGATCGTGCCTCCATCATCAAACTCCTCGAGAGCAGTCATGAACGGGAGAAGGTCGAAGGAATGAAGAGACTCGTTGCGGTTCGTACCTCTCCTTCCCATGAGCTCAACATCCTTCCTTCCTTCCGTCCCTCTAACTTTTCTCCCCCTTTCCCACCACCCAGCTCATCTCCAAATCCCACGATGCCTCCTCCTTCTTCGCCGTCGTCGTCAAGAATGTCTCCTCCCCCTCCCTCGAACTTCGCAAACTCGTCTACATCTTCCTCCTCCGCTACGCCGAAGGAGAACCAGATCTCGCTCTGCTCTCCATCAACACCTTTCAGAAGGACCTCAACGACCCCAATCCTCTTATCAGGAGCATGTCGCTCAGGGTTCTAGGTGGGATGAGAGTCCCTATGATCGGAAGCGTGGTGACGATGGCCATCAAGAAGGGAAGCGCCGACCCAAACCCTCACGTCAGGAAGGCAGCTGCTTTGGCGATCCCAAAGCTTTACGGGTGAGTCCACTGGTTCTAGAAGGAGCAGGGGCAGTAGAAAAGCCGACGCAGGAGAGCTGAGAGCTGAGAGCTCATATCCTTCTTCTTCGGCCTGAAAACAGCACCGACACCTCCCATCACCACACCCTCCTCCCCATCCTCCTCACCATGCTCGCAGATCGATCTCCCATCGTCATCGGATCCGTCGTAGTCGCCTTCGAAGCTCTCTGCCCATTACGGCTGGATCTCCTTCATCCTCACTTCCGGAGACTCTGTGGAATGCTCGTCGACGCGGACGAGTGGGGTCAGGTTGCGCTGGTCGAGCTGCTCGGACGATACTCGAGAATGATGCTCGAGAATCCCAAGGTGAGTCCTCTTCTCTCCTTTCCGAAGATCGTGTTATGCTAGAAAGATGTACGCTGACCCCACTATCATCCTCTCTACTTCGCAGGCCGACAGCGACGACCCACCGGACTCGGACCTCCTCCTCCTCCTTTCCAACACCGTCTCTCTCCTCTCCTCTTCCTCACCAGCCGTCATCCTCAGCACTGTTCGTCTTCATCACGTCCTTTCTCCTCCAGCATCCCCATTACCACACCTTCTACCACCGCTTCTTCGAATCCTCGCCTCCCATCCCGAGGAAGGAGTCCGACTGGCCGTCCTCAAATCCGTGCGCGTCTTGCTTCGGGAAAGGAAGGACATCTTCGAGGACGATGAGGATCTGGGAGACGATCTCTGGACTCGATTCATCGTTGGTGTTGGAGATGGGAGGAGAGTGTGTTTGGAGAAGATCGGGGTGCTTGCTGGACTGGTGGGAGAGTCGAACGTGAAGGCTTTGATGGGGGAATTTCTCGTGAGTCTTCGCATCTTCTTCTCTATCGACCTTCTCAAAACGACGTCTGACCCGAAGTGTCACTATCATCTTGCAGCAATACGAGCGAAGTCCAGACGAGAAGGTCTCAGCCGAAGCCATCAACGCTCTCGGACGATGCGCTCAAGCTCGACCCGAAGCTTCCCAAACCGCCATCAAATACCTTCTCAGTCTGCTCAAGAGCAAACGAGGTGAGACTACTCCCCTTTACCCACTCACTTGACCCACGTTGCTGATCCGTTTTCTTTCTCCAGCCTCGTCCGTCACCGCTACTATCCTCGTTCTCAAATCCCTCATCCTTTCGCCGACCTCGACTCCCTCCGGCGCCGGCAGTCTCGTCGCTCGGCTCGCCAGCAAGCTCACCAGCATTCAGAACAGTGAAGCTCGATCCTGCGTGATATGGCTAGTAGGAGAGCACTCTGGAGATGGCGGAAGGATCGGGTTCGAGGTTTTGAGGATCGGAGTCAGGGGATTCGCTTCAGAGGTTCGTTTGACTCTCTGTCTTTATCTTTCAACACCGTCTTTTCCATCTCTCATTGAAACTCGAAGTTGACCTTACCCGTCCTCCTCGGCATCCCAGGCTCCCGCAACCAAACTCTCCCTCCTCACCCTCGCGACCAAGCTCCTCTCCCACCCAACCCTTTCCTCTCCTTCACCGCCTCGCCAACTTGTCCTCCTCTCTCGCCATCTCTTCTCTCTCGCCAGATACGACGCCGACTACGACGTTCGAGACCGAGGGAGGTTCCTTCGAGGACTCGCTCGAGGACTTCTGGAGGAACGAGACGGAGAAGAGGGCGAGGACGACGAGGGAGGTGAACGAGGTGGAGTTGTTTTGAGGGGAGAGCAGATCAGGGTGGTGATGGGTGGAGGACGAGTCGGTGGGATTGGTCAGGGAGAAGGAGAGTCAAGTGATGGGGGTGAGTCTCGCCGTTTCTCTTCCTCCTTGTATCCCTTTGGTCGAGCCCTGTTGACCTCGACGCGTCCCTTCGACCTCTCCTCTCGCTGGCCTTTCTTTCCCCTTCTTCCCCCGATCTTTCTTCATAGAACCCTCCTCCTCCTCCTCGAACTACCCAGAATTCGGTACCCTCTCGCTCCTCGTCCAGCCTCACTTCCTCCCTTCCTACACCCCTCTCCCCGACTGGCTCGAAGAGGGAACCGACTCGTCCCTTCGAGACTCCCTCCTCGACTCTTCTCCCATCCCTCAAGCTACCTCCTTTTCGTCTTCTTCAGCGGTGTACCTTCAATCTCTATCGTCCTCGACCCTCAAAGGCTTCGGCAGCGAGTCCAAGTTCAACAACGGAGCTGGATCGGGTGCGAACAGTCCCGCTGGAAGCTTTGGCGGTGCGAAGGGAGGTAGAGCAGCCGGAGCAGGAGGAGGAGGGTTCAGGGATCTGGAGAAGTTTTACGAGAGTGAGAGGTTAGTACGAGGTCATTTCTGTCTGCTTCAAGTCTCTCTTCCGTGAGGACGCGTCGCTGACCTCTCTTTGTTCCCTCTCTTTTCCTTTTCGCACAGCGAATCGTCCTCTGAAGAAGAGGAGGAGGAAGAAGAGGAAGACGACTCGGAAGAAGAGGACGAGGCTCTCGCGACCAAATCTCTTCTGCTCACGACGAAATCAGCCTCGTCGGAAGACGTCGACTCGAGCGAGGAGGAGGAGTCGAGCGAAGAGGACGGAGACGAGGAGGCGACGGGGGATACTTACGATCGGTTTAGATAGTAGATCTACTTCAGATTCAGCTCTTGCATAATGACTTTCGGTTTCAGGGAGGTCAGCGAGACGCGTCGTTATCATGAATCAAAGAAAGAAGTGAGAGAGAGAAGCGACTCTCGTACAAAGTCAACACAGCGATCAAAAGCAGAAGGGGCATAAGGCGTAATCAAGATAGACTCTCGTCAGTCTCAGACCTATCGATCGTCGTCGTCGTCCTTCTTCCTGAGGAACCGAGACGGCGAAAGGACGAAAAGTCAGCGACGCGTCGGGACGGAGTCGATCAAGATCGAAAAGGGACTCACTTGAGAGGGAAGGTCTTTCCCGTCATCCTCTCGTACTGGTTTCGGATCTGGGAGGCGATGACTCGATCTTTGGCCTGTGGAGGGGAGAAGGAGACGAGGGGAGTGAGCGTGAGCCTTGAAAGGACG
Source organism: Mrakia frigida (assembly GCF_051309035.1). Lineage (NCBI taxonomy): Eukaryota > Fungi > Basidiomycota > Tremellomycetes > Cystofilobasidiales > Mrakiaceae > Mrakia > Mrakia frigida. The sequence continues at coordinate 2,773 of NW_027481241.1, read as the reverse complement.
AGAAAGAGCAGAAAACGTTGGGATAGAGAAACGAGACATACCTGTTCAGCAGCGCTCTCGTCGGACTGATCGGTAGTGGATCCGAGAACTTTCTGTACCCAGTCGATGGATTTGTTGAGTGCGTCCTGATGGAGGGAGAGGGAAAAAGGAAAACGAAGGAGAGGTGGTCAGATCATACACGTATAAAGAAGTCAGGCAGAGGAAAAAAAAACGAAAACGGACACAAGAAGCTCACCTCTCTCTCCTCTCCCTTCACTCCCCCACCAGCCAACCCTTCCAACTTCTCCAGCAAGCCCTCTCCCTTCTTGCTGCTAGGAACTTCTCCCTCCCTCTCCCCACTCTTGGTCCTATGCATCTTCGCTCCCATCTTCTCGAGGAGGTTCTTCTCTGGAGGAGGAGGAGGAGGAGGCGATTCCGTCTTGCCGAGCGAGAAATCTGCCAACCCGTCCCAAATCGACCCGTCCTCCTTTCGAGCGGGAGCAGGAGCGACGGGGATCTGGGAAGCAGCTTCGAGGTGACCTTCTCCTTCGAGCTGGTCGGCGAGTTTGTGGAGGAAGCCTTGTTCTCGAGAGGGAGATGGCGAGGGGGTTCGAGCGCGGTGAGAGTGGTGAGCTTCGAGCTGGGATTTCTGTTGGGAAGCTGTAGCAGAGGGAGGCGATCTGTCGAGGTGGAGTTTGGATTGAAGTTTTTCGAAGAGATTGTCGTCGTCTTCCTTCGCTGGAGGAGCTGAAGGGGGAGGAGGAGCGGGAGGCGTGTCTGGTCGATGGATGGCGTCGTGGATCTTGTCGTTTTTTTTTTTTCACCAGATCCGAACCTCGCATCCTCTTCGTCCTCCAATCCAATCGTCATCGACCTCCCCTCAACACCCCGAGCCAAACCTCGTCGTGCAGCTCGTCCGACGGAACTCTTCGGATCCTACACCGCCACTCCCCTCGCTTCCTCCTCATCCAACGCGTCCACCCGCAACACCTCTCCACCCCCTCGAATCGCTCCCGCCTATCCCTTCATCGATCTATCGAACTCGCCGGCAGGTACTCCTCAGAGAAGGAAGAAGGGGAAGGGACCCAGACCAACCGAGCTGTTCCAGTTCATCACGCGGGAGAGGAAGAAGAGCAGCGAGGTTGAGGTCGAGGATGTTGGGTCGACGACGGCTCTCGATGGGAGTGAAGAGGTAGAGAAAGTCGTCCCGAGAGATTACGAGGGGGGTTCTTCGGTGGAGAATAACAAGAAACGGAAGGAGGAAAGGGTTGAGAGGAGGAGGAGCGGGAAGGGCTGTTGGAATGGTGAAGCCGTCGAGGAGGTTCGGGCCGTCGAGGGAGAAGGAGACGAGGAGGAATTGATGGGAGAGGGAGTTTTGACGATGTTGGATGAGGATGAGCTAGCAGCTGTGTAAGTCTCCGAGTTGACACTGCTTACAGCTTCGCGTCTTGATCGCTGACCCTCGGATGCGTCTTCCTTTCTCGTCTTCCTTTCTTCAGCGGCAGTCCTCTTCCCACCTGTGTCGCCTCGACTTCGACGCTCCCGATCCAGGCTACTGCATCATCACCGTCACCGTCTCGAGGCTCAGCGACCCTCACGTCCTTCAAAGGCGGACGAAGAGTCATCCTCGACAGCGACGATGAGCTCGAGTTGCACTCTCCTTCTCCCGACTCCCCTCTCCCTACCGCCCACCCGAGCAACAAAGGGAAGGGTCGACAAACCATCATTCACGAACTCACCGATTCGGACTCGTCGTCTTCCGTTTCCGACTCTCCTCAGCCCTCTCGAGACAACGACAAACCCGAGCCCGACGACTACTGGGGAGGAATCAATTCACCCTCAACCGGAGTCCTCTCCTTCTCCCCACCACCACCACCAACCTTCCTTCCTCCTTCGTCACCCTCGCCTCCTCTTCCAGCCTACTCTCCCGGTCCCAAACCTCCGCCACGTCGAAAACCCACACCCAACGTCCTTCCCGCTCCTCACGTTCCAACGACGCTCAAGAAACTCAACTCCAAAGCTTGGAAGACCCATCGTTCTTCACTCGCTCTCGAGCTGATCGGAGAGTTGGACAGGGGGGTGTTTGAGAGGAAGGTTCGGAAGTGGCTGAGGCTCGACGAGGAGGGGATGGGAGGAGAGGAGAAGAAGGACGAACCGAGGGGAGTCGTTTGGACGGGGAAGTTGAGGACTACTGCTGGGATGAGTCGATGGAGTAGGAAGAAGTGCTCGGCGGCGGAGAATGGGGACGGGTGTGGTTATGAACACTTCTGTAGGATCGAGCTGAGTGCGAAGGTAAGTCTCCGTTGCTTGCCCTTTTAACCATCCCGACCTTCGTCTTTGCGAAGAGACTGACTTACCTTCGTGCTTATTCGTCCCGTTTCGACGCTTCTCAGGTTCTCGACACGGACGAGAAGATTCTATCTACCACGGCTCATGAACTGGTGTGCTCTTTTGACCCCTCGACGCGTCTCTCTCTCTCTTCGAACAACGCTGATCTCAAACCCTCCTTCCCTTGCAGTGCCATCTCGCTACTTGGATCTTCGACGGGAAGGACGCTGCTCCTCACGGGAAGGAGTTCAAGGCATGGGCGATGAAGATCAACCGCTTTCGACCCGACATCGTGGTCACTGTAAGTCGCCTTCTGTTCTTTATCTTCGCCCTACCTCATCTAACGCTGCTTTGTATCGCGTTTCGTTGTTTTATAGACTCGACACGACTATGAGATCACTCACAAGTTTACTTGGAAATGTGCTGGATGCGACGCGTCGTGAGTGCTTCCCTCCTCTTTTTCCTC
>NW_027481242.1:272914-282724 GCF_051309035.1 Mrakia frigida | reverse complement strand
AAATTGAGGCGAGGGAAGGAGAGGCCTACAGTGAACGCTGCTCCCTCGAGATGGCTCATTTCATCGGGAAGCACCCAAGTCGTTTTCCTGTTCGACTTGACCGCCTCAGCGAAAGCTCCGTTGTACTCGTCGTAGGTTCCAAAGACGAAGGAAGCGACTCGATCTCCAACCTTGATGTGTTCGACGTTCGATCCGACAGCAAGAACGGTGCCACTGGAATCGCACCCCACGACGAGGGGAGTCTCGGTGAGAGTGGCAGGGTTCGAGAGAGCAGCAGTGTCGGTAGGGTTGAGAGCGACAGCGACCGTCTTGTACTGTGAGAGAAGAAAGGGAAGGTTGTCAGAGTTCTGCTTCATGGAAGGAGAGAAAGAAGAGGATCGGAGGGAGGGAAGGAAGGACGACTAACGATGACAGAATCCGGATCAAGCTCCGCGATGTCCTTTCGAGAGCTGAAGGGGAGAGAGACGACCTCGAACTTGGATGGCTGGCCCTTGGTGGCAGTGGACTGGAGAGCTTTGATGGTAGTGGGAAGGGAGGACATGGTGAGAGGGCGAAGAGGTCGAGATGGTTGGAGGAGAGATGTGAGCTCGAAGCTTGAAATCAAGGAGGAGAAAGTGGAGGCTCTTGAGTAGTTCGTGCTTCCTCGCTGACATGTTTTGCTTTTCGGCGTTAGCTGTCCTCTGGATCACCGCTTCTCCTGTCGAGATATGGCGAAAGAATGAAGGGAAGTCAGCAACGAAAAAAACTTCCCTCGCAACGAAACTCGATTCGACGCGTGCTTTGAACTCTATCGAACGATCTTGGGCAAGCCGAGAGACACGCAAAGACGACCCGACCAGCAGAGTCGCAGTGAGAGACAAAAGTTCGTCGTCCTCTTGCTCCGCGAACCGAGTCGACGATTGTGGAAGACGAGAGAGCAAGCTTTCCGACGCGTCGAATCCCTCGCCGCTGCCCTTCTCGAGCGAGATCGAGGAGCTGTCTAGAAACGGGATAAACGAGCCGAAGCCTACACTGATGCAGCAGTCTCGCTGAAGAAAAGGTCATCAGTCATCAATCAAGCCCAAAAACAAAGCGAGAACAAATCGAAGGAGGAGTGGGAAAGAAAGAAGGAGCGAAGGAAGTGCAGAAAGGAGCCAAGACCGAAAGAAAAAGCATATGGGAGTGGTCGAAAGTGGAAAGATAATCGAGGGAGCGAAGAAACGAACGAAGAATAGAAGTTGCGAAGCTCATTTGGTAGAGAAAGAGGATCGCGTCGCTGAGCTTGGGAGGCTTCCAGGCGGAGAGTGTGCGTCGATTGCGTCCTGTGAGAAAACAGAAAGAGTGAAGATTAGTTCAAGTGGAAATCGGCGGACGAGGAGGGAAGAAAAGGAGAACGATGAGAGAGAAACGAGAAGGGACGACTGGACGACTCACCTCGCACTCTCCAACCCAGCTAAGGACTGAGCTCTCTTTGCTGCTCCAGCATTGGGTGGGTAGACTCTCGTGGCGAGGTTGGTGTTCCCGACGGCTGAAGAACCTCCCGCTCCTCCTGCGACGGCGACGGAGTGGTTTCGTTTGAGAGGTTCGGAAGGAGGTGGAGGAGGGTTCGCTGCTGCTGCTGATGTTGAGTTCTGGTTTGATTCAAATTGAGAGGAGAAGGGAAGAGAAGGAAGGGGATCAGTCTCTGGTCTCGAAGCACGGGGAACGTCGAAGGGAAGGGGAGAGGGACGAGACGAAGGAAACTCACGTGTCCAGAAGGGAAGTTAAACCCTCCGACTCTCGGAGGAGGGCGAGCAGCTGATGATGGTTGTTGTTGAGGTGGTTTCGTGGAGTTGGAAGACGAGGAGTGCGAGTTGGGATTCGAGTTAGAGTTCCCGCTGCTTCCGACGGTGGAGGAGTGAACGTCTGCTGGCGAGGAGGATTTGGAAGATCGAGGAGCGTTGTTGCTGGTGCTCTGTTGTTTAGGTGGAGGAAGAGGAGGTGCAGACATGGCGTGACGAGGATTTGAGGCGTTCCTGAGAAGGGAAGGGAAGAGAAGAAGAGACGACGCGTGAGTGGACGGTCAGGGAGAAGGACGAAAGAAGAACGGGAACTCACCCAGCAGCTGAAGTATGAGCAAACGAATCATCCCCTACATCTTCACTCCCCGAAACTGTCCTGCCTGCAGATCCACCGCCTCCTCCTGCTCCAGACGAGTACGCGTCCGCATCCAACACCACTCCCGTCAGGTCGAACCCGTCGTCGAAATCCATCTCCATCTGCTGAGAAGCCGTCGGCCCCATCGGAACGCACTCGTCCAGCGTCTTAGCCTCGACCGATGGTGGGGCTGGGTTGGATCGTGGAAGGGAGACTGGAGTGGGAGGGTTGTTGTTGACGGGTCGACCAGCTCCTCCTCCTCCGTTGACGGCATTCGCTGGTCCTTTGCCTTTGTTGATCGAAGAGGAAGAGTTTTGGTTGTAGCTGTTGTTCATGGCTGATCGAGCGAGGTTGTTGTTGGTGGTAGGAGTGGTGTTGTAGGAAGTGGATCGAGCGGTGGGAGGAGCGGGCGTCGAGGAGGAGGCGGTGGAGGAGGAGGCGTGGGAGGAAGGACCAGCATGAGCGATTTGAGGGTTGTGACCGTTGAGGGGATCGGTGGTGATTCCATCTCGAGAACCGAACTCGTCGAACTCGGGTCGTCGGTATAGCTGTTTCGGATCCCATCGAGGCTGAGAAGAAGAAGGAGGACGAGGGAGCACGGTCAGCTGCGAAAACAAGCGGAGAGAAAGGACCGGAGGTAGGACGAACCGTAGGAGTCTTCATCTTGTTGATCTCCTTTGTGTACTCCTTGTCGTAGAGGCAGTTTCCGAGGACGTTTCCGAAGCTTCGAAGAGACCTCTTGACGGCGTCGGTGATGGCTTCCTTCTTGCACTGTTTCGACGACGCGACGAGAACGAACGCAGGTCAGCGAGCGCATCCTCGACGGCAAAGACTGAGACTGCTTACCTTGTCGAAAGCAGCAGCCTTACTCGGCGAGTTCGAGATCTCTCCGTATCCAACGTCCTCGTGAACGGTTCCGTCGCGAAGGGTGATCCTGATGATGGCGCTGATTCCGACGGAGACTCGTCCAGTGGTCGGGTTCGTGTCGCACTGATTTCGTCCAACGGGAAGATAGAGGTGAGTCAGCTTCGATATGGAAGCCAGTATCCGAGCTCTAGATCGAGATCGCCTCTTCTGGGCAGACGGGAAGGCAAGGGAGTCGAGGGAGGAGGAAGAAAGGCGAGCTCACGAAATCAGTCTCGAGTCTCTGAACCGTACTCGACCATCCGTTGAACCCGAAGACCTCGTTGGCAACGTTGATGACTTCAGAAGATGCGAAAGACGAAGAGAGAGTCAGAACCAGCTTTCGATCTACCGAAAGAAGCGGCATTCAAGCGCTTCGAAGTGACGAGGACGAGAGAAAGAGAGAGAGAGAGCTCACCTTTCCACCCCTCGATGTACGTGAGCTTGGAGCCTGTAAATCGAATGCAAGGAAAACCAAACGAATATCAGCTTCTTGAACTAAGTATCTCCTCCCTCTTTCGAGGTTCATGGGAGAGAAAAACTTTCCCACCCTGCTCGAATCGAGCTCCTTCCTTCGTCCCTCCCTCCCGCACCTCTCCTTCCCTTCCCTCCCTCCCTCTTCTTCTCCTGCACCTGCAAAGTGAGGGACGAAACTACTCACCACCCGGCCCAGCTCTCTGACTAACATACTCGGGTCCCAATTTCCTATCCAGTCTACTCTGCAGAGTAGCGATCTGCTTTGCTGTTTCGTAGGAAGGGAAACCAGGTCCTGCTGAAGGGTGTTGTTGACCTTGAGCTTCACCGTTGACGTCGAACGATCCAGGACCGTTGCCATCCCATCCTGCTCCGAAGGTTCCTGATACTCCTGTCATGAAGAGAGGAGATGGAGCTACGTAGGTGGGGTTGTATTCTTTGGGTTGCGTCGAAGGGAGAGGGAGGGCAGCTTGGAAGTGAGCCGGGATGGGAGGTTTCGAGTTGGAGCTGCTGTGAGAGGTGTAGGACATGGTCGAGCTAAAAGGACGGAGTGGAAGAGAGAGGAGATGGAAATGGTGAGCTTGAGGTTTTGCTACGAGAGGAGGGCAGGAGGAGAAGTGGGGACGAACGAGGTGAAGAGAGGGAGGGAAGGGAAGGTGGAGCTCAGAGGTGGGAGGAGGGGTTGTGCTCTTAGTCCTGGAGGACTAGATCCTGGATCGGTTGGAGATCCTTCTTGTTGATGATGGTGGATGGGATAGAACCCTTTGGGATCGAGCGATAAAGAAAGGCAGAAAAACAGTCCTCGTCGCGGTTTGGGGAGAGCTCGAGCTCGTCCTCCTCTCCTCCCTCCTTTCTTCTGTTCCAACGCAGCTGATTTCTTTCCTCTCCCGCGACGCGTCACAGAAGGATTTTCTCTTCGCTCTTCTTCTCATGTACAAGCCAGCTGAAACATCTTCGTTGAGGAATCCATGATCCGAAGGTCTCTCTTTGCCTCGTACCGGCAACGTTGAAGCATCCAAAAACGATCCAACGAGATCGATCCCCTTTCCACGACGAAGTCCTTCTCCGTAATACGCTCGGATCCATACCATCATATAACCCTGTCTATAACTTGACCTCTATGATCATCTTCTGATGGGGCACTCCGGCCTGGATCGCATCAAAAAAGGAGAGAAAGAGGGAGAGACGCGTCGTGTCAGCGCTGATCCTCCCCTCTCTATCCATTCCGTCTTTGAAGGAGAACTCTCGACTCACGTAGTCAAACAGATCTCCTTCCGACTTGTATCCAACCTGCCAGAAATCGATCCCAAGCGTGTCAGCGCCGGTTCTTTTGCCTGCCTCCCTCCGACGTCGCGAACCGATCTCACCTTCTCGTACAGTTTCGAAACGTAGGCCTGTCCCGAACACGTCCAAGCGTGAATCAGCTCTTGTTTCTCTCGGTTCCGCTCCCCTCATCAACGTTTTAAAGAGCGAGCGAACTCACCATGGCAAAACACCAAACCGTGGCCTGCCCCTTCTCCTCTCTCCTCCCCTCCTCCACCGCCCAATCCGTCACAGCCTGAATCAACGCCGCACCCAGACCATGCGAACGACACCTCTTGAGAACTACTAGACGCCCGAGCTGCTCAAAGCCAATATGAAAGAAAGGGGGAAGTGACTGGTGAGCTTCGAGCTCGCCGCCTCTCTCCCCCCTTCTCCTGAAGAGAAAAAACTGACCTTGAACTCCGGGACCTGAACCCTCACGGAACCCACATCTCTCAGCTCCCCGTCTGAGGTCTTCTCCTCAGCGAGAAAGTGAACAGAAGCGTCGTCTTCCCTGCTCGCAGACGATGCCATCGGTCAGATCCGTCTCATCCTCACGGTCTGTAGCTTCTTGCCCACTTACAGTTGCTCCTTCTGCTCGTCCTCGGGAGAAGGGTAAGGGAAGCCCATTTCGGAGCAGAAGACTAGACGCGAAAAGAGGTCAGCTTTAAGAAGAAGGGAGGAGGAAGAGCGAGCTCGCATTATGGACAGCTGAAAGAGTTGGAGAACTGGAGCTCACCTTCGACACGAACGACGACGCAGGCTTTGAGATCTTCGGGAGAGGTTGCTTGGCGGACGGAGAAGGTAGACATGACTTGAAAGGTGAACGTGGTGGTCGGAGGGAGGGGAGGGGATGGATTTGGAACGACGCTTCGGGACCGAGGGCTGAAAGAGCGAGTCAGAGAGAGAGCTCACCGGTGAGCGTGGAAGATCAGGGAGTGTTTGTTAGCGTTCGCTATAGTTTCTAGACGAAGCTCTCGTCGACGGGAGCACGCTCGGGGTTGAGGGGAATGAAGGAACGGAAGAGTCGTGAGCTCGAACGAAAAGGGAGCGGACGAGGAAGCGGTTGAGCGCGTCGTCGTCGAGACGTTTTTTTCAGCGAGATGAAGGTGAGCTTGTACCCTAGGGTGTCTGGTAGAAGTGGAGAAGCAGAGTAGAAAAAAAATGAAGAAAACGAATAGCAGCCAACCAGAAGAGGGGAAGATGAAGAGGTTGAGCTTTCCGACTTTCCTTCAGAGCTCCCAACTCTCATCATCTCCTCCTCTCCCTTCCCTTCCCACCCCCCTTCAGCTTCAGAACCTACTCCTCTATGTTCAGGAAGGCCTCCTCTTCGCTGCAGTGGATGGATGGGTGGCTTTTAGATCTCTTGGGCGTGAAAGGGAGGGAGGAGAGCTCGAGTCTTCTCGGTGAGCTTCACCTTTCCTTTCCTTTCCTTTCCCTCCTTCCTTCACCTCCTCGCTCTTATCTTACTACAGGATGCTCATCTCTGTTTTCTTCGTTTGACGTCTCCTCTTCTCCCACCTCTTAAGATGCTCGACGTCCGACTCGTCAACACCCAGCGAGGCCTCCTTCCCGAGCTTGTCGACGAGAGATCCTCCCTTCTCGCCTTCCCCTCCCCGAGTCGTCGAGCTGATTGGCTTGACATAGCAGCCCACCAGAGGTCTTTCAGCTTCTCGGAGATGGTACCTAGCACGTTCGATGCCGCTTCGGTCAAGGAATCGATGGACGGAGACTCTTGATTCACAGGGCGAGCTTCAAGAGGAGGAGGAGGGAGGAGGCAGGATGTTGAGCTTGCTCTTTTTCCTTCCTTTCCTTCCATCTCTTCACCTTTTCTCTTCCCACCCAGATCCCTCTCACGAGATGAGCTCCAACCCAGGATAATCTTCGCCTCCCAACCTCGGTCGAGACGCAGCTCCTCCCATCGGACGACCTCCCGAATCTCATCAGGCCATGCGTCCGTTCAAAAGTCACCTCCTCTTCTCCTCAACCTCTCACTCTCCATCAACAATGTTCTCGACCTCCTATTCCTCCTACGTCTACCTTCTCCCGATCCTCCCGATCCTCCTCGCCATCTACCTCCTTCACCAACGCTCCTCCACCTCCAAGCGCTCCCTCCTCTCCCTCTTCACCTCCTCTTCCCCCTCCCCTCACGAAACCTGTCACACCTACCTTTCCTCCATCGTCAATCGTCGATCCATCTACGTCTTCTCTCAAGGCTTGCCGAAAGGAGTGGATCAAGCCAAGATCCAGGAGGTCGTGCAGAACGCCGTCAAGTACAGCCCGGCAAGCTTCAACGCGGAATCAGCGAGGGTGGTGGTGCTCTGGGGAGCGGAGAGTAGGAGGGTTTGGGAGTTGGTTTGGAATGGGATTGAGGGAGCTGCGAACTTTCCTGATGGTGAGTTTGTTGGTCCACTTTATAGGAGAGTTTGAAGGAGGAGGAGCTGATTCGGTTCGGTGCGCTCAGAGGCTGCTCGAGCGAAGTCAAAGCTCAAGGTGGACCAGCTCGCTGCTGGGTCGGGGACGGTTCTGTTCTTTGAAGATCAAGGTGAGAACTTTCCTAGTTTCCGTTCCTCTCAGGCTGCAAGAGTGAGGAGAAACGTGAGCTGACCCTGTTCTCCCTCTCCGTCGCTCCCTTCTCATTGGTCGCGTCTCTCCGCCTCCAGTTATCGTCGACAAGTTCTCGGACTACCCTATCCACTTCGAGCAGTCGAGTGGAATGCTCCAGTTCAACATCTGGACCGCTCTGTCGACTTTGAAGGTCGGAGCGAGTCTTCATCACTATAGCAACGTTCGTCCCTTTCGTTCGGTTTCTCTCCTTCTGCTCTCGCCCGAGCGAATGAGAGACGAGGTGCTGATCAAGTCGTTGTTCCTTCTCTCTCTTCTTCTAGTTGATTGAAGCAGATATCCACAAGATCTACGAGCTTCCTTCATCCTGGGTTGTGAGTCTCGCTTCCACTCTCTCCCTCTTCGTTCGACGCGTCGGCATCTCCCCTCCGTCGTCAACGCATCACCTCGCCACCCCACCTCTTCCTTCTTCCTTCCCCCTCCTGCACGCTCCTCTACTCGACCTGACCTCTACCTCTCTTTTCCCTTCCTCCTGTGCCCTCGCTCGTTCAGCTCAAAGGGGAGATGCCGTTCGGTTCGATCGGAGCCCCTGCTGGCTACAAGCTCAAGTCCTACGAGGGGAGGGTCAAGGTCTTCGGTGGAGATGCTGAGAAGATGGTTTAGATCCAGGGGCTTATCTTCTTTTTGGGTTCGGGGGGATCGGGAAGGGAGCGAGCGAGAGACGACGCGTCTCTTTCGAACGATACCCTGCTGGGTTGCCTTTCTTTTTTTTTTGCTTAACGACTTTGATTTTATCCGCTTCATTTAGAGTCACAAGCTGTACGGATACTGAGCTTGAGGTTCTTTCTCAGCGAAAGGAAGGAAACGAGCCTTCCGACCTCAAGAAGGAAAACAAACGAGCTAGCTGGTCTCCTTCACTTCCTCCTTCCTTCCAACGCCCACCCACTACTCCCTCAAAGGCTACCTTCCGCACCATTCTACATCAACTTTTCTCCCACCGAGGCCTTCTCCAAAAAGCACAAGTCAGCTCGCAACAGGCTTCAGCCAGCCTCAGTCTTCCTTCCTCGAGCTCACCGCACCTCCTCCTCCGTCCTCCCCAATGCCCTCCTCCCTCCTTTCTTCCGGCCGGAAGTTTATGCGCTCGTGGCTAGATACCAACATCTACCTCACCGTTCCTTTAGGTTTCCTCCTCTGCTATCTGCTTTGGGTCTTTCAATCTTGGCTCGTACAAAAAGGTGAGCTCGAGCACTCCTTTCTCTCTCTCTCGCTCTCCTTTCCCTTCCTCAGTTCAGAGGGCTCACCTCTCTTTGCTTTCGGAACCGGATCTGAACAGAGGACGATTTGAAGAGAGCTCGGTATCTCGAACGTATAGGTGAAGGGAAGGAAGGGGAGGCGAGAGGGAGACCGACAGGCAGGAACTTCGATGGGAGGTCGGGCTGAACGAGAAGAGGAGGGGAGGAAGGGAGGGAAAGGTGAGCTTGGGATAGCTTCGTTTGCAGTGAGAGTCGAGGTGGACGATGAGCTGAATTATCCTTTCGCTTGAATCTAGAAGGCGACCGCTCTCGTATGCTTTCTCAAGCTCAAGCGCTCTGACGGAGGAGGAAGGGACTCTCGAGTCGAGATCGCCTCTGGTTCGTCTCTCCCTTTTTGTCTCTCTCTGTTTTTCCGGTCAATGAGATGACCACTCGCTCAAGAGTAGATAAACTGACGCCTCTTTCTTTCTTCCCTCCATCTCTCTCCTCAGGCTGCTCCTGCGGCTCGCAGATTGTCGTCGCCTCAGGACGTCAACGAGTCGAGCCAGCTGGGTCGATCGGAAGCCTTCCCACCTTGCTGGGACAGACAGATCCACGATGGACTCGGTGTGAGGGATGGAATGATATGGAAGAGGGAAAAGACGGAGGTAGGGAGGGACGATCAAGCTACTGAACAGGATGAATGATCAGCTTTCTCTTTCTCTCTTTCTCGTCCCGCCAGCTGGTCGTCCATTGTTCCTCCTCTTCTCCTTCTCGCCGTAGGAACTCGGAGTACCACAAGAGCCCTAGCTGCTCGCTGTAGTCTCGCGCTCGTCCTCGGGCTGTCTCGTCGCTCTCTCTTTACGCCAGATCAAAGCTCAATTCACATATTCTCGTCGTCGGCCTAAACCAAGCTGTAAACGAGCTTCTCGGCTCTGTAGGTTCCAGCCTTGAGCACTTCAAGTCCTGCTTCGATGCCTGAAAGAAGAGGGGAGAAGAGAGATAGATGCGAAGATCAGCTCGAGAAATTGCGAACGCGTCGACGAGAGAGAGAGCGTCTCTTGAGCTTACCTTCGAGTCCTCCCCTCTCTTCCCTCAAGTTCTGACCCTTGTAAAGCGGGCTTCCTCCAACTTTAGAATCCCAGCCGCTGAGAAGAGCAGGAAGCTCCTGGGTAACCCAAGTGAGAGTCGTTTCGGCGTCGTCGTTGTGAGGGAACAC
>NW_027481242.1:82695-271279 GCF_051309035.1 Mrakia frigida | reverse complement strand
CTTCCCTCGCAACGAAACTCGATTCGACGCGTGCTTTGAACTCTATCGAACGATCTTGGGCAAGCCGAGAGACACGCAAAGACGACCCGACCAGCAGAGTCGCAGTGAGAGACAAAACTTCGTCGTCCTCTTGCTCCGCGAACCGAGTCGACGATTGTGGAAGACGAGAGAGCGAGCTTTCCGACGCGTCGAATCCCTCGCCGCTGCCCTTCTGAAGCGAGATCGAGGAGTTGTCTAGAGACGGGATAAACGAGCCGAAGCCTACACTGATGCAGCAGTCTCGCTGAAGAAAAGGTCATCAGTCATCAATCAAGCCCAAAAACAAAGCGAGAACAAATCGAAGGAGGAGCGGGAAAGAAAGAAAGAGCGAAGGAAGTGCAGAAAGGAGCCCAGATCGAAAGAAAAAGTAGTGGTCGAAAGTGGAAAGATAATCGAACAGAGCGAAGAAACGAACGAAGAATAGAAGTTGCGAAGCTCATTTGGTAGAGAAGGAGGATCGCGTCGCCGAGGTGGGGAGACTTCCGGGCTGAGAAGGTGCGTCGGTTGCGTCCTAGAAAACAGAAAGAGTGAAGATTAGTTCAAGTGGAAATCGGTGGACGAGGAGGAAAGAAAAGGAGAACAATGAAAGAGAAACGAGAGGGAACGCACCGTGTACGTAGGAGGAACTCGTTCAACTTGATATCCTTCTTCCATCAAGCCTCCGTCTCGTTCCTGGACGACGTCCTCGGGTAGCGTAAGAAGTCGATCGGATTGAGAGGTGGAGACTGGTTCAGAGTCGGAAGGAGAGGAGGTTGTGTCAGTTTCCAGTTCGAGAAGGAGACGGAAGAGATGAAACGAGCGACTCACTTCCAGGAGACGAGTAAGACGAGACGGAGATAGGTCGAGAGAAGTTGGGAGTGGCGAAAGGAGAGATAATATCCGCTCCTGAGTGGCCAACGTCCGAGGAGGCGTGAACGGAGGGACCAGCATCAGGTTTGTCGACCTCCTCCACAGCTTTGGCGACACCAGATTCTCTCGCTCGTCTCCTCCTTCTCCAGAAGTAGAACGCCGTGAGCCCAGCAGCTCCCAAGGCTGCTAGACCTCCTATGACTCCACCGACGATAGCACCGGTGTTGCTCTTGGAAGAGGGAGAGGGAGAGGGAGAGGGAGTTGATGTCGACGTGGTTTCGAGCAACCCGACCGTTGTGGTGATTCCTCCGCTTCCAATCATCGTAGTGTTGTAGGTAGGATCACCGAAGATAATTGAAGAGATGCTGTAAGGGGAGGAGGGAGAGATGCCATCAGCGAGATGCGAAAGGTGGTTGAATCTGAGGCTAGAGCGCGACCCACCAAGATGAATCGTTTGACGCTTGAACGGTGACTGAGCATCGAGCGAAGAAGTAGAAGAGTGAAAGCACCATCGAATCAGCATTCGAGATGAATAGCAGCAGTAGATTCGACTCACATCCCGTCCCTAGAAGTCGAGATCCTGCTCGTCGAAGACGATCGAAAAATCAGAAGAATCAGGTTCAGCTCGAGAGCACGGACGGAAAGACGGTCAAAAGAGAGGCCTCACTCGTACCATCCTCGCTTCTAACTATGAACCAGACGACTGAGCCGGCAGAGAGTTGGACTAAGAAGAAAACAAAGAAAGGTCAACGAGTCGGGCGAGGCCAGAGAAGGAAGAGACGCTTCAAACTCACCAGCGTCCCACGCAACAGTGATGTCGGCATCCTGATCACCGTCCCAAGGGTTGCTCGAGCGCTCTTCCCACTCCTTGATGACATGGTGTCGGATCTCCGAGTTGATGGCGAAGTTGGCGTACACTCCGGAGGGACGCCTGTCGGTCTCGAACGTAACGATGACCTACAACCCAAGAAAGGATGGAAAACGTCGGCACTGGTTGTTCCAGAAGCAGAAAAAGCTTCGCTTACGGGATAGCACTGAGCGATGATGGTTCCAGAATTCGGGGCGAGCCAGTTGACGATGTCGTCGCTAGGGATCAGTTCGACCGGTGATCTGGAAGAGAGGGAAGTTAAAGTTGGAGCTGCCGTCGAGGGAAAGGAAGAAAGAGCGCAAAGATAAAGAAAGCGTTGAATCAGTGAGCGGATCAACGAGAAGAAGGGAGGAAAAGGAAGAGAGAAATGGGACTCACAAGCTGCGACGACGAAGAAGCTGGCGAGAAGGGAGAGGAACGAGAGGAGAAGCATGGCTAGACGATGGGAGTTGAAGGGAAGGAAGCAAGCTTGTTCGGATGAAGACACAGCTCCGAGAAGATAAGAACACATATCTCGAGCACAGGTGCGATATAGAGAAGCAGAGCAGTCGCGAGGCGAAGAGAGGTCGACCAGCACTGCCTGAGCGTCGAGCTCGAGCTCTTGAATGTACGGAAGCAAACCCGATCTACAGTTCCATCTGAAGAAACGATTTAGCTTCTATCTATAGACGGCGCATCCACCTTGAGGGTCTTGGAGAGGGAGCGTGGCGATAAAGGCGGGAGGGAAGGAAGGAGAGAGCGAGCTCGGAGGGAGCAGCCAGGGAGCGATGCTCGAGGGCTCTGCCAGACTCTGGAGCTTTATTGGTGTCCAATCTTGAGAAGAGGCGAGTAAGAGGAATTCAACTATGAAGAAGCGTTGAGAGTGCAAGGGCGGCGAAGGAGTTGAGCTCGTCGACACCGGGTTGGAGGACGAGAAGGAGGAAGTCGCAGGACTTTGGCTTGAGCTTTGCTAGTCGAAAAGGTGCCATCGTAGATTCGGGGAGGCTGATATTGCAGGCTGGGAGGTTGAGTCGCATCTTGAAGGGACAAGCTGAAGGCTGAAAGAAGGGAAGGAGAAGGCGGTGAGCTCGGTTCGATCAAACAGGAGAGAGATCATAGATGTAGAGCGAACCTTGGATAGGTGGACAAGAGATGATGAGCGGTATGATCTGTACTTTATATGGGAGAGTTACATAGCTTCGGCATCGAGAAAGGGAGGGCGGGAGGAGATGGCGAAGAGAGAGGAGGAGGAGGAGGCAGGAAGCGTCGAGCTCGAGAGAGTTGTCGATGGGAGGAATCCCCCAGGGTCGCTGAGCTTTTTACGTGAAGATGGATATCGATACAAGTCGTTGTTGAAGACTCCAGTCGAGCGAGTCGAGGAAAAGAAGCAAAGGAGGAGGGAAGGGGAGAGGGAGGAGGTGGTCGGAGTCAGAAGAGTTCGAACCCTTTCGTCTCTTTCGTCTCTTTGCTCTCCTTAAGACCGCAGGGTCAGTTTCTCTCTCTCTTCATGTTTGAAGATAGATGGAGTTCCGGAATTGTCTCACCAGAAACGACGCTTTTCAAAAACAAAAGCACGACTCGACATGGGGAGAGAATCAGAGGCCAGCTGCTTCTTCTTCTTCTTTACCTCCGCTCCTTCAGTACTGCTACATCGCCCTGAACTTCGCACGGTGAGCTCACGTGAACAACCATTGAGATGATGTGCTTCTGAAAAGGAAGAAAGCGAGAGAGGGAGTCAGAAAGCACGAGGAGTTCACCTCGCGACGCGTCTCGATGTTCCCTTTCGTGCGACTTCCTTCCCGTCGTTTTTCGCCTCCTTCATGATAGATGACTTCATCTGCATCTCAATTATAGATCTCCTATCTCTTCCGAGGAAACGGTGTATCTAGCGTCCGAAAGGCGAGAGAGGAGCAGCCGGCATCGCCAACGAGCGCTTCCCTCGCACCCCATTCGTGTTTCTGTCTCGTAATAGCCATGAAAACGCTTAGCATTTGAAGCTCTTCTCAGTCACGGATCTGAGTAAGCCAAGAGTGGGGAGAAGAGAGAGAGAAAGAAGTCAAAGGGAAAGGGAGATCTCCGACGCGTCTTGCTCTAGATCAGTCACAATCGATTCGCACGCCTCGACGCGGCTTTGAAGGACGGCTCAAGGCAGAACCAGGGGCCGGCCGAGCGGCCTGAGATTTCACCCCTGTTATCGAAAAACAACAGTGGCCGGTCCTCGCTTCGTCTTTTCACTTTCAACCATCACCATCTTCTCTCTCTCATTCGACCATCAACATCTCAACCCCTTCATCTCAGTGATCTCAACCTCGAAATGGCTTCAGCATCTCCCTTCACCGCCTTCTTCACCGATCCTCTCCTTCCACCTCTCACCGGAGGACCCTCGGAGGAGCTCGACACGTTCTTCCTCACTTCTTCTTCTTCTTCCTCCTCCTCCTCCTCCTTCAATGGACTCCTCCTTTCTCATCAGCATCAGTATCCATGTTGGGAGAATCAGAAGTGGACTGATTCGCAGGGTTGGGGATTCTGTGAGTTCTTCATCTCATCGACCTTCCATCGGCTCCTACGGCGGTTCCAGCCCTCCGCTCTTTCGCACGC
This sequence comes from Mrakia frigida, assembly GCF_051309035.1. NCBI lineage: Eukaryota > Fungi > Basidiomycota > Tremellomycetes > Cystofilobasidiales > Mrakiaceae > Mrakia > Mrakia frigida. The sequence goes on along the minus strand of NW_027481242.1, from coordinate 266,946 downwards.
AAAGCTGACTCCTTATCTCCTCTTCCTCTTTCTCGATTCTTCCTGCTAGCCTTCCCTCCTCCTGCTACTACTACTTTTAACTACCCTTTCAACTTCAACCCTCATCCTCAACCTCCTCCTGCATCTCTAGGTCTCTCCTCAGGATCCATCTCTCCCTCCTTCTCCTCCTCGTTCGACTTCGACGCGCTCATCACTCCCACGACCTCCTTCCCCTCCTACACCTTCAACCTCGACGACGAGGACGACCAATCTCCCACTTCCAAATCTACTCAACCTCAACCCTCTCCCTCAATTCCAACAGTCGTCAGCACTTCCAGTCGAGGGAGGAAACGTGTCGCTCCAGCTTCGTTCGCCGAGGACGATCAGGACTCGTTGTCCTCCTCTTCTTCTCCTTCGCCCCAAAAGAAGTCGAAAGGGAAACAAGTTGAGGACGAAGAGGAGGAGGATGGATCAGATTTCGAAGGCTCGGTGGTGTCAGCTGGGGTGGGTGGGAGGAAAAGAGGCAAGAAGAGTGCCGTCGAGAAAAAGGAGAGGAGGAAGGCTACGAATCGAGCTTGTGAGTTTTTTTTCTTCTCTTTCTCCCCTTCTTCAATCCTTCTCGGAGACTGACTCTCCCGAACCTGTTCTCTCTGGCAGCCGCCAAAGCTTTCAGAGCCCGACGAAAGAACCTCCTCAACGATATCCAGACGCAGATTTCGGAACGAGGTGAGCCGCTAGTCCTTGTTTTCGTCCGTTTTCTCTCTTTTTCGTTTCGCTGAACTTGGGTTGAATTTGACCGTTCGACAGACGCTGAGATCCAGGAACTTCACTCGCTCATCAGTCGACTGGGGGAGGAGAGACAGGCGCTTTTGTTGGCGAAGCAGGGTTAAACGATGAGTCGTCGACGCGTCGAGGTTTTCGGGTTTCGGTTCTCGTTTCTTTCTACCTTCACCAACACCAGCCTACCTCCTAGCAGGCTTTGTATGCCCTTCTTTCTTTCTCTACGATCCTCACGCCTTTCTCTCCCTCACGTCATGTTCTCGTTCTCACTTTTCGATTTTGTTTTCTCACCCTGCTTTTCTCGCTCTATTTTACCCTCTCCCCTGTACAATTCTTCCTACCTTAGGCTCCCTCCACGTTGTATCTTGCCCTACTATTATGCTTCTGATTCTGCCTCCTCGCTTTCGATCTCGATCTCACCGTGCCCGTCAAACTTGCGACGCGTCTTTCGTTTTTTTCATTTTCTCGTCGCAGAGGTTTGCTTGAACAACCCGAGCTCTCACAGATCTGCTTGAAGTTCTCAGTGAAGCTGTAGTATCAGGGAATCGCTCGTTGGGAAAGAAACAGGGGAAGGAAGAGGTTAGAACAAGCTCTCGAGCTAAACAACGTCGCGTCGAGCGGGAGCGGATACCTTTCGACCGTCCCTCTTTTTTTTTTGGCGGACGAGTTCAGCAGCAAAAAAAAAGTGAAAGCAAGTGCTTCCGAGTACCGTACCTCGAGCATCGAGATATCGAGAGGGAGATGTACATAGGGTCAGCCGAAGACTCGTGAAAAGCTGTTTGTTTGACGCTTCCTTCCTCCTCGGCTTGGCCCGTGCCCCTATCTATCTTCCGATGTATCTCTCTCTCTTTCGGAGTGTCTTTTCTTAGCCCAGCTCAGCTTTTCAGAAGCTGTACAAAAAAGAAAGGAAAGGAAGCGATGTCTTCCTCACGTCAGTTTTCATATTTCGTGTTGTGACGCTGTTCGGTAGGTTGGAGGCGCTGCTGTTCTCCTTTCCCCTTTCGAGCGACGTCGAAAGAGGGAAATTGGAACCCAACCTTCTTCTTCTTCTCACCTCCCCAAATCTCTACCTTACCTTCCTCCTCTTCCCCTTCCTCCTCCCCCTTCGCTCTTCCCCTTCTTGGGTTGCTTCGCTGGATTCGGATATGGGAGGCATTCGGAAAGGGACGCCTGCTTCGACGATTGGAGGAGGAGGAGCGAGCTCCTCGAGCACGGGAGGAGGAGGAGGAGGAGGAGGTTTTCACTTCAGGGCGAGAGAGCAGTCCGAGAAGATCGCCTGTAAAGCGGGCTGGAGGAGCTTCGGTGAGTCGCGGGTCTTCTATTCTTGGGTATTCGTGTTGAGAAGGAGTAAGGGAGGCGCCGAGAAGGGAGGAAGAGAGGGAGAGAGCTCACTTCGCGTCCTTTCCTTCCTTCCTCCCTCCCTCCCTCTTTTCTTTAAGACTTCTTCGACCTCTACGTTTGGCGTTCGACCTCGTTCCAACTCTTCCAGTCTGAACATCGACGCTTCGTTAGCCAACTCTATGGGGATGGATCCCAACTCGTTCTCTCCTCACTCTACAACCATCGACCCCTTCTCTCACTCTCACTCGCACTCCTCCTCCCAGCACCAACCCTTCTCCCGTCACTTGTCCTCTCGAATAGGGAACGAAACTCCCAACTTTCCAGTTACCGACGTCTTCACCAACGGAACCCACACTCCTCCTATCAATCGTTACAACATCGAACGCAAAGAGTACGGCTTGGGACTCGCCCTCCATTCCTCGCCCATGTTCCCTCCTCCGCCGCCGCTCGAACACGACCACTGGGCTCATGCGATCCAGAACCAACACCAACAGCCTAAGAAGATCTGGGGGAGCTCCTTACTAGGGAGTATAGGTGGTGGTCGAAGCAAGAGTAGGATCTGGTTGAAGACTCCAAAGATCAGTGATAAGAGGAGATTGTCGGTCAGTTCAAGGATGAGCTCCGGAAGGAGACGAAGGGAGAGAGACGCGTGAGAGCTCACTTTTTTCGTTCGTTTTTGTTCGGTTTCGTTTATTTAGGACGGACTGTTATCCCCTCAAGGAGGAGGCTCAGGTTCTCCCCCTCGGAATCGTCACCATACGCTCACTCGAACCTGTCGAAGGAAGCTCAACCTCTTCCTCCTTCGACTCCCGCTCGTTTCGAGGTTGGGCTCGAGAGGACGAGAGCTCGTCTTTGTGCTCGCTATGCTCTTTGCAGCTTTGTAAGTTCAATCAATTCCCAAACCATATACCATCTTTCTTTCTCCCAGCAAACCCCTAACCAAAAAACCACTCGTTCTCCCTTTGCAGCTACCTCCTGAGCTCGCTCTCCCTCTTGCAACCTTTCCTCTCCTTCACCTCCGAAGACGTCCACCCTTACGAAACCTCCTTCCTCGATCGAGAACGAGCTCATCTCGGCGTCCCTCTCGATCCACCCCCGTCCGGTCATCTGATCCATTCCAGTCCCAGAGGAGGAGGAGCAGGAGGAGGAGCAGGGACGATCAGGCAGGCGGCAGGGACGGTTCCTCTCGCGCCTGCGAGGTCGGGAGACGGTTGGACGTGGAAGGATAGGAGGGAGGAGTTGGGAAGTTTGGTTCATGTGAGTGGAAGGGGGACCTACAAGATCTGAGGGAAGGGGAGGAGAAGCGGGGAGGGTTGCGGGAGGGACGATCGTTTTTTTGAGCTCGACCGCGAGGTTGCTGAGCTGATCGAAACCCTTTTTCATGTTTTCTCCTTCGATCCCAAATCAGTACATCACCTCTTCGGACTTACATTCCTTACCTGAAGTCAACCCTTCGGAACCTCTTGATCCTCGTACGTCTCGTTCTCCCATCCCCTGCCTTCCCTCTCCCTCTCTTCGACGCGTCCTCACCCCTCTCTCGGTTTCCTCGTTCGTTCGTTCGTCTCACACACAGAACTCATCCTCGACTTCAACCCCTTCGCCTCGTACGCTCAATCGTCCTCGGGCATGTCGGGTCACGAACAGGTCGCTCAGATGGTGGAGGCGTTGTGGGCTGGGAAGGGAGAGGGCGATACGGCCGGAGGGCAGGTGTTGATCGTAGGGAGGGGGAGGGATCCGTGAGTCTCGTTCGGGTTGTTTTTTGGGTTCGGGCTTGAGGTCGGGAGAGGGAGGGAGGGAGATGAAAGAGAGGAGAAAAGAGGAGAGGAGAGAGGAGGGGAAGGGAAAAGGGAGTCGAGAAACTGAAAAAACTGACGCGTCGGTGGGGGTTTCGGCTTCGAAACAGATCCGTGTTCACCATTCGAGCGTTGATCGAGTCCCTCAGGCTGAATGCGAGGTTGCTGTTTGTTGATCTCGAAGGACGATGTACGTTTTTTTTTTCTTCGCTCGCTCGACCTCGTGTCAACCGACACGTTCGCTGACCCTCGTCTCTCTCTCTCCTCTCGTTCAAGCCGACGCTCTCCATCTGGAACCCCTCCTCCTCCGAATCCTCGACGTGCCGAAACTCCCAGCTCTCGTCGTCGGAGGTCACACCGTGGGAGATTTCTTTGCCGTTCGAAGGTTCGTCGCCAACTCTTCTCTTCCCGTCTCCTCCTCCTTCCGCCACTCCTCCAAGCTGAACTTTTTATCGTTTCCTTCTCATCCCCAGATCCCAATCCACAGGCGAATTCGACCGTCTCCTCTCGGAAGCTCGGGTCTCGTACCTTCCGCCTCCCCTCCCTCCCAAACCCAACAACAAACGAAAACCCAAACCCCTCGACGACGACTCCGACGAACCCCCAACCTCGGTCGACGACGCCGAACCCCCCGCTGCTGCGCCTCGTTTGAAACCAGGAGAGCAGGCCGTGAGAGATCAGTTGGTCGTCCCGCACGACGGGGAGCATGCCGTCGTGTTTCCTGGAGCCGTGGCAGGGGGTGGGAAGTTGAGGATGATGGAAGACGGGGAGGAGTGGGAGGTGGGTGGTGGTGTGGGTGGGTATGGAGGGGAGGAGGAGAAGGAGGAGGAGCAGTGGGAGGAGGGAGAGGAGGAGGAGGAGGAGGAGGAAGTGGAAGAGGGTCCGTTGGGGATTGGGATCAGGGTTGGGTTTGATGAGGAGGAGGATCTGAGCTTCTAGTTTCTGCTCATTGTTAATTCCTGCTAGAGCTGAGGAAGCTATCTAGGGACTCGCGTTGATCGGGTGTGTGTTTTTGTTTTCGTTTCGTCTCCTCCGCTCGCTCGCTCGCTCGTTTCTTGTTTCTGGACTCCCTCTTTGGGCATGTGCTTTTTTTTTTTTTTTCGTTCCTTTATTTATTACCCACTATGCTGGTTGCACTTTTCGTCTTGGCTCGGTGCTCGCTCGAGAGGGTGGGAGGGAGAGACGGGAGGAGGGACGCGTCGTCCCTGATTTCCCTCGTCTCACTACTTCCCCAAGGTCCGTAACGACTATCCTTTGCACCAACACCATGATAACGCTGAGCTGAAGATCTTTCCTCCTTCTCGCTTTCGCAGAACTAATACATAGGCTCGCGTTTCCATCGAGCTAGATAATCGAAAACAAACAGACGACCTAAAAAAAAAGGATCTTGCCTGTCTGTCGCGCCCGCAGACGATCTGTTCAACCCAAACGGTGACCAACCCAAAATCTCTCTCTCCTTTGTCTTCGCTTGGGATCTCTTTGCCGAGAAAACCGTTTTTCCCTGTTTCCTGACTTCCATCTCCTTCCTTCAACCTTCGCACGATGTCGAACTACAGCTACCACCGCCTCTCCCTCTCGCCTCACCTCCCCACCTTCCCTTCCCCGACTCCTCGGAATCGACGCTTGTTCCTCGTCGTCGCAGCTCTCTTGGGGTCTCTGGTGATCGTCACCTCGGGATGGGTGCTGTTCAGGAAGGACGACTCCGAGCTGAGAGGTTGGATGGAACCGACGCCGACGGGTTATCTGGCTTCGACGAGCTTGAGTCTGGAGGGTGGGGATAGGGATTTCTTGGACAAGCATGGGGAGCTGAGGGAGGAGAGGGAGACGAAGGTGATGGGTGGGAAGGAAGGTTTTTGTGAGTTTCCAGGAGTTTTTTTTGATGTGGTTGAGCTCAGCTCGGACGTTTCCTCCTTCCCTTTTGTTTTTCTCGTTCTCGCTTCGGCTGACGCAAAAGTACCTTCTTTTGCTGTCCAGACTTCTTCCATAACCTATACCACCTCAACGGAACGTTCTGTGAGTCCTCTACACTTCCTTTTGTCGCGAAAGACTCGACGACGAGGTCAAACAATCCTCCTTTCACCCTCTCCCTTTCTCCAAAAGCTGACTTCCTCTCTTCGCTCTCCCTCCACAGACGCCATCTCCAACGACCCTTCCATCTTCCCCAACACGACCCACATCACCCATGCCGATCCGTTCATCGTTCTCTCGCCTCAGGAGGCCACGTACCTCTTCTACGCCGGACCCAAGGAGACGAGGGTCGTTCGTTCGGAACTCCTCAAAGGAGGGACGCTGTTCTTCTCCAAGTCAGGTTGGAACGGAACGATTTCTCCGTATCATTGGTTGATCGAGGTGTGAGTGCTGTCGTCGTTTCTTCTTTGAGCGATCAAGAGGAGAGGACGCGTCGAAGCTGAGCCTGACGACCTTTCTTCCGAGTCGTTTCTTTTCAGCGTGATGTCGTGTTATATGGTCTTTGCTACGTTGAGCAAGAACTCGGTGTATCCTCGCCGGATGATCAACGAAGGAGACGGATGGAGAGGAGCCTACTCGGATCTCAACGAGTGAGTCGACGACGCGTGCTGAACCTCAGCTGCCGCTCTTCTTCTCTCTTTCTCTTCCCCTTCGATGCTGATCTCTCGACTCCCCCCCGAAACCTCACAGATACATCCTCGACCTGTTAGCTCCTCATACGTACATGAGAGACACGCCTGCTTGGGAAGGTGAGCTCGTTCTCTTCTCTAAGCCGGGGACGATCAAAACGAGTTTGACCTTCTATCCAACTCTTTCGCTTGGCCTCAGCTATGAAGGAAGCGGGAAACCTCTGGATGTTCGATGAGATCGTCCTCTTTGATCGATGGGCAGCTCAGGAGACTTCGTTGGACGACGAGGGGAGACGATGGAACAAGGTATTTGGAGGTGGGACCGATCTCTCCTTTTCTCGTTCGTCGCTGGACCCGAAGCTGACTCGTTCCTTTTCTCGTGTATCTTTCCCAGGTCTGTACGAGGAAGTGGCCCACAAGGTCGACTGGTTCGAGCCGTTGAGGGATTTGGTGAAAGAGAAGCTTGGGGTCGTTGATCCTGTGAGCTTCGATTTTCACAGCGGCGCGTCGATTCCGATCGCTGACCACCCGTTCTCTTCTTTTCAGACCAGGAAACATCAGCCTAGAGTCACCTACATCAATCGGTAAGCTCCAGCTCATCTCCATCTCCTCCGAAGGTCGCTCGACTTGAACCGTCGTTCTCTCTTCGCTCCTCTCGTTTTGCTCAGGCAAATCACGAATCAACGGAACATGCTACCAGCAGATCATGAAGCTCTCGTACTCGGATTGGAAGCTGTGAAGGCGATCGATCTTACGATAGCGTTGTTGGAGGAGGTGAGCGCTCGTTTTTTTCTTTTTCTTTCTCTCGAGCTCGACGCGTCGAGCTGAACCGTTGCGTGGTTTCAAAAACCTTTATCAGCTCACTCCAGCAGAGCAGATCACGCTGGCTCTTGAAACGGATATTCTCCTCGGTCTTCATGGTGCGGGCTTCACGCATATGGTGTGGATGAAGCGAGGGAGCGTTCTGTTCGAGGGTGAGTATTACTGAGTCGCGGTTTGATCTGCTGGCGGTCCTCGAGAAGGATGTTTCGCTGACGGAAACTTCACGCCATGACTTTCTAGTCTTCCCTTCCGACTCTTTCGCACGGGATTATGAGATGGTGAGTGCTATGATTCGATGCGTCGCCTCGTCGCATTAAGCCCAATTGACCTTCGACTTCGTTTCCTCTTCCCTCGCCAACAGATCTCTGAGCCTCTCGGGATCCGATATCATTCCATCCACAACGATACGGTGTTCGACTGGAAAGCCGATGGAGTGAGAGGTGAGTTCAACTTTGAGCTTCCCTCGAACCGAGACGCGTCGAGCTGATGGTTCTTCTTCTTGTCTTTCCTTTTCTCTTTCGTATCGCCCCGACAATCGCAGAGATTCAAGTAGGACCAGACTTCTCCGCCCACTCCATCCCAGCGGCTGCTCAAACGCTCCTCGATCTGCTGGCACAAACGCTGGAGGAGGGAGGAAATTGGTCTGGGAAGTGACGGGTCGAGATGCGTTCTTCTCGTTCTGCTATTTCTGTTTTGACGAATCGCATGACTATCAATTGGTGATTAATTGGAGCCCAGGTATCTCCAAAGCTATGCAAGACGGCGGAACTTGGGGTCTCGGCAGAGGAGAGCCAAGGTTGCCGTCGCTCGACGGAAGTCTCTCTTCTTCCTCCTAACCACCACGTCCACCTCTCAGCAGCTCCTACTTTTCAAAACATGACTGTGAGCTACCTTTTCTACTGCTCGTTTACGATCAATCCTGATCGCTCTCCGCATTTCGGTCCTAGTTTTCCTCCATCAAAGACAGCGACACCGACTCTTCGTACTCCTCCCTTTCCCACCTCAACCAACCGAAAGAGAAACCATACTGCTCTTACGTTCCTCGAGGTCCTCTTACCGGTCCTTCTACCTACTCTCTTCCATCAACTCCCGAATCCGACCTCTCGCTCGCCACCAAACTCTCGTTCGTCAAGGGCTCTGTTTGGTCGAAGCTTGGACTTGTGAGCTCGCACCTTTCCTCGTCGCCTCCCTTTCTCCTCAGTTGGCGCGTCCCCTCTAGATGGGCAAGCTGACTATTTTTCTTCCCTTTGGCTGTTTGACGTCCGATTGCCCAGGGCGAGAAGTCCGAGGCTCAGCTGGCGGAGGAGACGTTGCAGAAGAAGCGAGAGGAGGAGAGGAAGGTCAGATTTGAAGCTAGGAAGAGTCAAGGGATTCTTGCTGGTTCCACTGTGCATGGGTTCTCGTCGCTAGCTGGAAACTGAGTGGGTTGGTTCGAGGGAGCGGCGAGAGAGAGAAAGGGGGAAGGCGGTGGGAGGGGGGAGGGGGGACGGGTTTCACGAGCCTTAACGATCAACGACTATGAAGCTATGGACTCATTATCCTTTGAAGCCGGCTGAAAGAGCTCTCATGTACGGAGCCTTGATATGAACGTCGGGTTCATGGCGAAAACGAACCGAAAACAAGGAGAGGGGAGGAAGAACGACCAGCGACGCGACTGTCCGATCATCCAACTTTCAGACCTTCTTCCTCCGCTCACTGGCTCCAAAGGCATGTCCGGAGTCAAAATTTCCTTTTATGTATCTCCTCACGAGCTAGCATAATAATAGCACCGTCAGTGGCTGTCAGCCGTCGCCTCATCGAACTCTCCCTTTCATCTTTCGTCTTCCGAAAGACTCCGATCCTTAGTTCGAAACAGAAACGACCTGTTCATCTCTCCTTCTAGACCTTGAGTCTCTTTCTACGTCCCTTCCATTCATAGTTGCATTTCTTCTCGTTCCTCAGTTCGTTCTCGCGATCGACTCTCCCCGACCGATAACGACGCGTCGGTTGCAAAGTCCGTCCCTCCTCACTCACGCTACGTCAGATCTCGGGTTTCAGAGACAGAAAGGGCAATCTCTCCGAAGCCAATCACGGATCCGAGACCTCGGCTGAAATGAACGAGGCTGGAGGAACTCGCGTCGCCAACGGATTCTGGGATTCGCCGTTCTTTGCGAGCTTTGCTTTCTCTCTCCCACAGAACGTAGCTAGCGCAACTGGACATCACGCTTTTCGTCTGACCTTGAGCACTTTTCTGCTTTCTCGGCTTGACTCACAGCACTTTTGAGGCGAGGAAGAAGCGATTCGACTTTCCCTCGGTCTTCTTGCTTCGACATTCCATCGACGCTAATTTTGCCGCAAAAGAACGCTGATCCCTCCTTCATTTGTACTCCATAGTCCCCCTCTTAATACCGATACCTGCTTGACTCTATCCTGCTCGTCAGTCTTGCTTTCTCCACCCAACTTCCATCCCCTTCCTCCATCTTTAGACCCATTTCGTCCTTTTTTCCCTCTCAACACTCACTCATCACTTCTTTCCCCTCCAAGTCACTCACAATGGCCGTCAACTGGTACTTCTGCACTTCCTTCAAAACAGTCATGGACGTCCTCACCAGCCGTGAGTCTGCTCGTCGAGCGGGATGACCGAGGGCTGATCGTTTCCAACTCCCTCTTTCTCCTCCTTTGCTTCTTTTGGGTCCTCCAGAACGAGCTGATCGGGACTCCAGCTTCTCGAAGAGAGTCATCTTGGGATATCTCGACACCAAACATAAGAAGGGACTGAACAACACTCAGATTGCGGTCAAACTGGGTCTCGTCGAGCAGGTGCGTCGCGTCGTCCTCCTTTCCTTTTCCCTTTGGCTGGTCGATATCCCTTCGGTTTTTTGCTCAAGTCCTCTCTGACCTCGCTCACTCTTATTGATGCTTGCTTAGGCTATGTTTGAACGCCAGGTAAGAACCAAAACTCGTACTCAGGTTCCGAGGTCTCGAACAAGAAAAAGCGAGCTGACCTTCTCGCCCTCGTCCTCCTTCTCTCTTTGCCTCTCCTAGCTTCCTGATCGAACGAAGCAGTTAGTTACACCTGGTCTCTAATAGTGAGCGTGTGGTCTTTTCGATCTAACTTACTTCCTCTTCTTCTTCTCAACTTATCGCAGAATCATTGAGATTCGAGCTCAACTCCTCCTCCCTCCCTCCGAACTCTTCCTCGCCTGCAACATCCCCTACCAGCCTCGCGAAGCTATCGACTCTCGCCTCTACCTTCCTTGCGTCTTCTTCGAGGATGACTCGACGGACGACCTTCCAGCCTACAGTCCCTTTGAGTACTGAGAAGACATTCCTTTTAGACCGTATTTCTTTAGCTCATTTTTGCTTTGACGACCTTCACGATCCCCTTGTAGCTTACGACGCGGCTTTCCTTCGCTCTCAAGTACTGATGCGGCAAAAGAAGAGGGGAGCGGAGCTCAGACAGCGGTTTCTTAGAAGGTACAGGATGATTTCGATCGAGCCGCGTCCGTTTTTGCGTCTTTGTTGATTCTGAAGATAGAGTCTTTCGATTCGACGCTATTGACCGCCAAATGAAATGCACATGCTATAGCGGTTGGTGCAAGTACATAGGTGCTGTGAAGACCTCTCCCATCTCTTCCCAGCCCCGTCTTCTCTCTCGTCGCGTCCACCGCTCCTCCGTCGTTTGCCTCTCAACTCCCTCTCACGACTCACTCCACCCTCTCTCGTCGACCCACCAACCAAAGCCATTCCAGGTCCTCTTGCGAGAGTGACCCCACCAGAAGTGAGAGGGAAAGTGAGCTTTCCGAGGAGCATTCGAGAGGGAAGTCGGTAGGTGAGGAGAGCGACCAAGGGCGACGTGGGTGCAGATGAGGTCGTAGTCGATGGATGCCGTCGACGAGGGAAAGAAGAAAGGGAATGAGGGACGGGAGATAAAGTGTGGAGAGGGCGTGGAAGAAGGGAGCTGGGGAGGTGAGAGGTCAGGACAGGGTGAGGAGGGGAGAGAGGGAAGATGGAGTCTGAATCGAACGTAGAGAGCGACCTGAAAGGTGTTTACAAGCCTACGAGGCAGCCCACCCTTCTCTCCACCAAGCCATACAAGCTGGATTCCTCCTGGAGCGTGAAGCCGAGGAGGAGAGAAGTCGCCAGGGTGAGCAGATGGGTTTGGCGAGAGTCCAGACTCAGGTTGTTCCCTTTGCGCTCGAGGAGGAGATGATGCATTCCCAGAAAGCGAAGGCTGCGAGAGAGACGAAGGCAGCCTGAGCTACGAAGGGAGTGAGCCTCATGAGTCTTTCTCAGAGGTCGAAGTGGTTGGGAGGGAGAAGCCTCGTGCAGTTGAGTCGAGCTCATCGAAACGAAGACGTCCAGGCTCGCCTTCGCCTCCCACTCACCGCCATTCTCACGATTCCTCCTTTCCGCCATGGGCAAGTCCTCTTCCATGTCAGACGACGGTGACGACGAACCCGAAGAGTAAGTCGAACCGATATATATCTTCGAGGCTGAGGAGGAGGACGTGAGAGAGAGAGAAGGCAAGACGTCGAGCTGACCCCTCTCCTTCCTTCCTTTGTTGACCTCGTTCATTTCCAGCTTCCCATCCGCCGATATCGAAGCTGCTCACTTCAAATCAAAGTACATAGAGATCTACAGGACTCTACAGGATACCAAGGCTGAACTCGGTGAGTCTAGAATGTCTACTTTCGTGCAGGAGGGAAGGGAGAGAAGGAGAGAGAGGAGCTCGAGCTCATCCTCAAGTCCGCCCCTTCCTTCTTCTCGTTTGCTTCCTTTTCACCAGACGACTTCCAGGCTTCATCCAAGGAACTAGAGGAGGAACTCGAGAGTGAACTCGCTTCCACCGAAGTCATCCAGCAAGAGCTCAAATCCAAGATCACCAAGCTCGAGGGGGAGAAGGAGGAGTGGAAGGTCAGTTTCACGAGCCTTTCTCCTTCTAGGCACAAGAGACCTCGAGGACTGACCTCAGTCTCCTTCTTCCGCTCGTCGTTCATCAGGACAAGTACCTAGCTGCTCAGAAGGCTCACAATCTCGCCTTGGGAACCCTTCAACGAGAGCTCGACACCACCGTTCGTTCTTGACCTTCTCTCCTCCTCTTCTCCCTCCCTCTACCTTCTCTGACGAACTTCTTCCTTGTCCTGATCAGAAATCGGAACGAGATCGTCTCAAGGTGTCTCTTAGGGATCTCGAGATGGGAGTAGACGATCTCGAACGGAACGAGAGGTGAGCTCGCAATCTCCTTCCTCCCTCCTCTCGTGAGCTCGACCTCGAGGGCTGATCGACTCCTCTCCTTCTCAGGATGGTCTCGTCCTCTCTTCAAGACGTCGAATCCAGATACAACAGAGCCATCGAGGACAAGACCATGCTCGAGCAGGAACTCATCGGAAAGCAGCATTTGGAGGAGGAGTCGCAGAGGCTGAAGGACGAGATTAGAGGTGAGCTCGACCGACTCGTCTTCTTCGTTCGAGAACCAATGCTGAGCTTCCTTTCCTCCTGATCAGATCTCACCACCGAAGTTTCAGTTCTTCGCCAACAACGCCCTCGTCCATCTTCCACGGTCCTTTCACCTCCCATCCCGTCCCACCTGATGTCCCCAGTCCAAGAATCCTCTCAAGAGCTCTCCCTGTCCGACCTCGTCATGCCCGGCGACACCTCCTTCTCCGACTCCTCCTTCGCATCAGCTTCATCACCCAACCCAGCAGGATCCCCAACTCCCTACTTCCCTCGAGGCAACACCTCCCCTACCCAGTTCTCCACCTTCGGCGTCGTCTCACGAACCAACTCCCCAAGCTCGTCGCGTCTCCCTCTCTCAAGCTCTCCCTCCCAACTCCCTCGTTCAACTACAGCTCGGATCCTCAACGGCTACACCACCGATCGATCCTCCTCAACCTCCTCTCCAACGGCAGGTCCGTCGAGAACCGTCAGTCGTCCGCTCCCAGGAACCTCGACGGGAGGAAGGTCGGTCTCGTCAGGGTCGACCGAGACGAAGGGACGAGCAGCCAGGATGGCCTCGGATATGGGAGCTCGAGTTCGAACGATTCAGAACAGGATCCAGAAGCACGAACTCCCTCGATCGAAGAAACCTCTCCCTGGAACGGCTGGAGCAGTACCTCCTTCGAAGGAACAAGGACTCGCTCATCCGAGGATGAAAGCTCTGGCTGGAGAGAGCGGAGCTGGACCTGGACCTGGGACGCCTGGAACTCCTGGAAGTGCAGACTGGGTACTCGTTAGCGAGGGAGAGGATAGTCCTTCACCGGCAATTCCTCTTCCTGCTTTCGAGAACGGAGGGAGAGGAGGAGGCGGAGGCGGAGGCGGAGGCGGGCTGATCCGGAAATCGACGACGCAGACGTTCTCCTCTCTCGGCTCAAAACCACACCCATCGCTACCCTCAACTGCAACAACCACACTCCCGTCGAGGAAAGCCATCCCATCACCCCTCGGAGCGGTCTACAACTCTCAAACCCTCCCATCGAAACAGAATCGACCGTCGTCGAGGCTCGGCAGTCTTTCCGCTTCGACCCACGCGTCCTCTCGACCTACCACTCCCACCTTCCTCCCAGTCCCTTCCTCATCCTCCTCTTCCCACATCCCTCGACCAGCCTCCCCCGCTCTGTCCCAATCCAGTCGAGGAATCGCCTTCCCTTCGTCGTCGTCGGCCTCAGGTTCAACTTCGTCGCGTCCTCGAGTCCTCGGATCTTCCACCTCCTCCTCCAAACATATCTCTTCCAACAACAACCCTTCCTCGTACACCTCCTCAGGAGACGGATCCCTTCGTCGTTCCATCCGTCGAATCTCCCTCGACCAGTCATCCCTCCCTCCTCCCCAACACTCTTCGTCGACGCGTCCAGGAGGACCTCGAACCTCCTTCGGATCCTCCTCCACCAATTCCAGACCCATGTCGGCGCCCGTCCCTCCGAGAGGTCCTCCACCGGTACCTACGATCCCTGCCAACTTCGCTAAACGTCAAGGAGTCGTCGGGATGCCGTCGAGAGCAGGAGAAGGAGTGGGGTTGGGGTTGCCCGGGGGAGTTCGAGCTGGAGCTGGGGCGATGAAGGTCCTGCAGAGGAAGAGGAGCACGACTGGAGCCGAAGGCAGGTTGTGAAACCTCAGTGAAACCCCTTCCTTAAACGATTCATTCAAAGGGAGGAGGGAGATGAAGCCAGCATTAGGGTTTACCGAGGACCAGGAGGTGTTCAGACGGGTTCACCTTGCTTGCGCGTCAACGGTGCGTTTCCTCGTCTCGCTCAAGTTTCTTCCTAGACCTTGTATATGTGTCGGATCCTGTTTTTCTCGAACTCTCAGTAGGGCTGATAGCTTTCCCTCTCTCTCTCTTCTTGTTTTTGCAGATTTTAATGTGCTTTCCATACACGAGGTTGCTTTTTCTTCGAGGGAAGCAAAGAGGGCGAGTCCTTCGATTCCAATCCGGAGAGAGAGAGATCGAGGCCTCGAACAAGCTTCGGCAAACACGATTTTCGCTCTGCCACCGAGTCCACCCCGGTCTTTCACGAACGGCCCTGGCGTTCACCTTCAAGAAAAGTGAGACAGGCTCTCTCGAAGAATTCTCCTCAATCGTCTGGCTTCTTCTTAGGCTGCTCTTTCCTTTGACTTCCTTCTCAACCGTCACCCTCGCCGCCAACAAAAAAACCCTCCCCTCCCCTTCTCTGCGACTCCCCTCGCTTCCCCTAGGACAAACCGCCCTTCATCACCAGCCCGTTCTCCTCCCTCCCCTACACGTCCTCGAGTGTCCTTTCAAAAGATGCACTCTGTCGCCCTCCTCCTCCCCGCTCTCTCCCTCCTCGCCTCAGCCCAGGCTTGGTCTCCCTTTTCTTCTTCTTCTTCTGCTGAGGAAGCCGTCGTTGCTCCCATCGTCAAGAGGGCCAACCCTGATCTCGGAATCCAGGTGAGTGGAGAGGAAGAACGCGAGCAAGGAGGATCGAATCGAAGCTCAACCTGACGTCCTCCCTTTGATTTCATCGTTTCACCAAGACTTATTACGGTGAGTCCTGTTGTTTGGCTTAATTTTCTCGTCTGCTTCCCTGCTCGAGCTGCATCTGAACTACTCTTTCCTTCTTCTTTGATGCCTCGCAGGAAACGTCGGGTTCGTTTGGTTCGAAAACCAACTTCGGGCGTCGGCGTCGTTCCTGACCTTTTTGCTTCCCTTCCTCGAACAGATCCGGATACGCTACCTTCGTCGGATGCGATGGCAACGGAAACTACGTGGCCGGAGACTACTCCTACCCCATTTCTTATGGATTGTACCCTGCACTCCAAGCTGTGAGCTTTGCTTTTCCGCTCCTCCCCTTCCTTTGCGACGTCTCAAAAGTCAAAGCTCAACTGACGTCGGCATCCCCTTCTTCCCAAAGTCTTGCGACGACCAAAGCAACTACTGTACCTCTACTGCCCTCGGAACCAGAGACTACACCTACTACGACTGCATCGCTCGTGAGTTCCGAGCTCGTCCTCCCTTCACGTTCCTCTCCCTGCCCCGACCGTCATTAAACTTGCTCACTCTTTCTCCTTCGATGATTCCCTTCCCACCTAACAGAGGCCAACGATTGTCGAAACAACCAGTGTACGTCCCTTTAGCTCGACTGAAGAACGGATTCCGAAGCTTTTGCGAAACGCTGACCTTCAAAACGCGTCTCGTCCCCTCGCCCCTTCTCGCTTTGCTCAGACCTTGCCGTCAACAAGTACGCTGGTACCTCTACTTGCCCCATGTCTCCCGCCATCGTTTCTGCTATGTATGTTCCCGTCTCTCTCGTTTCGGGTCTCTACAAGCCAGAGGGCTCAGGGTCTGACGCGTTCGTTTCGTTTCTTCTTCTGTCCCCCTCTTTAGCTCCGTCTCCAGTGTTCGATCCGTTTCGTCCGTCAGCACCAGGTCGGTCGCCAGCACTGCGTAAGTCCACTCCTTCTCGAAATCGAAGAGGGCAAAGGGGAACCCGTTCTAACTTCTTGTTCTTTTGCTCGTCCTCCTCCAGCTCCGTCGCTTCCGTCAGCTTGAAGTCCGCTGCTACCACTGCGTGAGTAGTCTTACAAGCTTTTTCTCAGGATCAAGCCTTTCTCGGTTTTCTTCACTCAAAGTTCATTCCTCGAACCTCAAAATTCTGACGCGCGTCTCCCCCTCTCTTTCCCTTTACAGTTCCATCGCCAGCGTCGCTTCTGCTAGCGTTGCTTCGGTTCGAAGCGCCTCCACCCTCTCCGCGGCTGCTGCCTCGTGAGCTTTTCAACTCCTCCAGTCTCCCATCTCGTTCAAACCCTGTGGGAGACTCAGTCTGACCTCTTTCTCTCTCTCCTTTCTCTTTCTTCTCTTCACTCTCCAGCGTCGCTTCCGCCTCGGTCGCCAGTGTCTCGTCCGCCAACGCCTACTCAGCTTCGTGAGTCTCATCCCCCAAGCCCAAGGGAAATCGAGAGCAAGAAGAACTAGAGAAGAACGCGTCTGATCCCTCTCGTTCTCAACCTCTCCCCCAGAATTTCCTCCGTCTCTTCGGTTTCAGCTGCCTCGCTTGCTTCCGTCGCCTCCGTTGGATCAGCGTCGGTCCAATCAGTAGCCGCCACGAGGTGAGTTTCTCTCCAAGTCTACCTCAACTTCTCGGTGCGAACGAAAGGGCTGACCTTCCGCTCCCCTCTCCCCCTTTCAAACCAGCTCTGCTCAAGCTGCCGCTGCATCTCAGTCCCAAGCCAACCTCGTCTCCGCCAGCTTGGTCGGAGCCCAATCTGCGCTCAGCGTCTCATCCACTGCGTCAGTGTGATTCCCCTTTCTCTTCTCGACGCCCTGGAACTCACCTCCCGTCTTTCGTTTTTCTCGATCCAGTTCTGTCGCTGCTGCCGCCGCTGCTGCTACTCAGGCTTCCCTCGCTTCCGTCAGTGGTGTCGCCGCTCAGAGTGTTCTCAGCGTCGCGTCGACTGCGTTCGTCCTTCCTCCTCTCTTCTCTCTTGAAGAAGAAGAATACGTTTTGCTGACCTCCTCCTCCTCCTCCTCCTCCCTCTTTCCTCCCTTTTCTCAGTTCTGCTCAGGTTGCCGCTGCTTCCCAATCCCAAGCTGCTCTCGCTTCCCAGAGCGCTCTTGTCGTTCAGTCCTTGGCCGCCATGTTTGTCCTCCGACGCGTCGTTCCGACTACTCCCCCGACGCTGATTCCTCCTCTTTTTCACGCTTCTCTGTTTTCAAGTGAATCTCAAGCCGCTGCTGCTTCCCAGAGCTTGATCGCCGTCGCGTCTCAGTCCAACCTCGCTGTTCAGTCTGCTCAGAGCGTCGCTTCCGTCGCGTTCGTCCTCTCCTCCCTCTTCGGATCCCCTCCCCTCATAACCAAACTGATCCCTTCTTCCACACCTCCCCCTTCTTCAGTTCTGCCCAAGTCGCTTCAGCTAGCCAGAGTGCTCAGTCTATCCTCAGCGTCGCCAGCGTCTCGAGGGTTTCCGTTTCTGCTGCCGCCGCGTTCGTCTCCCCTTCCTCCTTTCTTCCTTTTCTCCCCCATCTTTTCTTCGATCTGACCTTCTCTTCTTCCCTCATCCCTTTCATTACAGCTCTGCCTCTGCTGCTGCCGCTGCTCTCGTCCTCCCTGCTGGATACAAGGCCGCTTCCACCTCCCTCATCTCCGAGGGAGTTGACGGAGCTCGAGCCCTCGCAGGAGCCTCAACCTCCTCAGATTCGATGACCCCCTCCGTCTGTGCTCTCTACTGTACCGCCGCCGGTTTTGCCATCAGTGGAACTGAGTTCGGAAGCGAGTGGTAAGTTTCGTCCTCTTCCCTCTCAAACTCCGAGACGAAGCTCAAACCTGACTCGTTCTTCTTGATTCCACAGCTACTGCTCGAACTCTCTCGACAACGGAGCTTCCCTCACCTCAGTCTCGACTTCCTCAGCCTACCCTTGCTCTGGAGCCGCTTCTCAGGTCTGCGGAGGATTCTCAGCTCTTTCGATCGCCTGTGAGTTCGCTCGAAGAAAGGGAAGAGATCGAACGCGTCGAGACTTCAGACTGACCTGACCTCCCTTCCCTCCCTTGCTCCTCTCCAGACAACACCGCTCTCGCCACCCTCACCAACAACGTCTTCACCCTCATCACCGTTCCCGTCGTTCTTCCCTCTGGATACACCTCGGCTTCCTCTTCGCTCATCGCTGAGGGACCCAACGGTCGAGCTCTCACTGGACCCTCCTTTGAATCCGCCGCCATGACTCCTACCCTCTGTGGAACCTTCTGCACTACCGAGGGTTACGCTGTCTCTGGAGTCGAGTACTCTACTCAATGGTAAGTTGAACGTTGTTCGTGAACAGGATTGGGTCGAGAAAGAAGCTGACTCGTCCTCCACCTCTTTCTTTCGTCCAGCTTCTGCGGTCAGACCCTCTCCAACGGAGCTTCTCTCTCCCTCCTCTCGACCACCGCTCCTATGGCTTGTGGAGGAGCCGCTGCTCAGACCTGTGGAGGAACGTCCGCTCTATCGATCGCCTGTGAGTACTGGAACGCAGGGAGGACTTGGAGGTTCGCCACGACGGTTGAGCTGATTTCTTTTCTCTCTGTTTTCAGACAACACCGCCCTCGCTACCCTCTCGAACGGAGTCTTCACCCTCACCAAGGTCGCCACCGTCACGCTCCCTTCTGGATACTCGTCTGCTTCGTCCTCTCTCATCGCTGAGGGACCCAGCGGTCGAGCTCTCACTGGAGCGTTCACTTCGTCCTCGTCGATGACCCCTTCGTCCTGCGCGACCTACTGCACCACGGCTGGCTTCGCTTTGAGTGGAACCGAGTACTCTACCGAGTGGTGAGTGGTGTTGGATTCTCATTCCTTGCACGAAGAAGAAGCGAAGCTGATCCTTTCCTTTCTTCTCGCCTCTCAGCTACTGTGGAAACGCCTTGTCCAACGGAGCTTCCCTCTCCCTCACCTCTTCCGCCTCCTCGATGGCTTGTGGTGGAGATTCGACTCAGACTTGTGGAGGAGCCTCTGCTCTTTCGATCGTTTGTGAGTCTGTCTCCCTCCGAGTCTTCCGAACGAGACGCCCGACGAGAAGCTCACTCGTTTCCCCTTTTTCCTCTCCCTTTCAGACAACACCGCTCTCGCTACTGTCACCAACGGAGTCGTCACTCTCACCAGCGTCGCCGCTGTCACTCTTCCTGCTGGATACGCCTCCGCTTCCGCCTCTCTCCTCCCTGAGGCTGCTTCTGGTCGAGTCCTCACCGGCGCGTCGACTTCGTCCTCCGACATGACTCCTTCAACTTGCGCTACCTACTGCACCAGCGCTGGGTTCGCCATCAGTGGAACTGAGTACGGATCCGAATGGTGAGTGATTTCGTTCTCTTCGAATCAAGATCAACGAGGAAGATGCTGATCTCGTCCCCTCAATCCCCTCCTCATATCTCTCTTTCTCTCTCCCTTTCGATCACATCTCTACCTTCTCTCTCGCCCTCCGTTCCTCTTCACAGCTACTGTGGAAACTCTCTCTCCAACGGAGTCACTCTCTCCTCGACCACTTCCGCTCAAGGAATGGCCTGCTCGGGAGACTCGACCCAGGTCTGTGGAGGATTCTCTGCCATCTCTGTCGTTTGTGAGTGATTTTACTTTGTTTTGAGCGAGGTCACATCGAAGAAGCGCCCAGCACGAGGGGCTCTCTTGCTGGAGAAGAGACGAAGAAGAGCTGACTTTCTTTTCTCTCTTTCGTTCAACAGACAACACCGCTCTCGCTTCCCTCTCGAACGGAGTTTTGACCCTCACCGCCCAAGCTTCCCTTCCTACCGGATGGTGAGTCTTTTTTTTCTTCTTCCCGTCCCTCCATCTGAAACTCTCGCTGATCAATCATCTCCTTGTAGGGCCGTCAACACTCTCGGATCTGGATCTTGCGTCGCCGAGCCCGCCACGGTTCGAGCTCTCTCCTCCGCTTCTTACGAGGCTTCCGACATGACCGTCGAGAGCTGTTTGGCTTTCTGTGACGAAGGAAACTACCCCTTCGCTGGAGTCGAGGTGAGTTCCAAACTCGTTCGTTCTTCGGAAACAGTCGCGTCGAAGCTGACCTCTTCCCCCTTCCTTTCCGCTTCGTTTCTCCTCACAGTACTCCACTCAGTGCTACTGTGGCCTCGTCAACGCTGCTACTGAGTCGTCGACTGGATGCAACATGCCTTGCGGAGGAGACTCGACCCAGACCTGTGGAGGATCCAACGCCGTTTCCGTCTACTTCTCGGCGAGCAACTTCGCAGATGCGGAAGCACCCGCCGCTTCCACTTCCGTTACCCTCGACAACGGATTCTCTTCCACCCTCGAGTGCTGGTCCGAAGTCGACGGTCGATTGATGACTGGAGCCGGATTCACCAGCGACGTTGTTCGTCCCCTCACCGCCTCTCTTCTTCCCTGTCTCCTTCGTCTGACCCTGTTCCTGTCTCTCCTTCCTCCAGATGACCTACGAGCTTTGCACCAACTACTGCTCTGGAGCCGGATTCACTCAGGCTGGAGTCGAGTGGGGTCGAGAGTGCTGTGAGTATCGATTCGACGCGTTCCCCCCCTTCGACGAACGCTGATCTCGTTTCGTTCTTCTTCTTCTTCTTTCCAGACTGCTCTTCGTCCGTCGATCTCACCAAGCTCGTCGAGAACGGAAACTGCAACGTCCCCTGCTCTGGAGCTCCTTCTACGATCTGCGGAGGTGCCCAGGTCCGTTTCCTCTCTTCCCCTCTGGCCTTACCGAACGTTCCGAGACTGAACTCGACGCGTCCTTGACTTTTCTCCACAGGCCCTTCAAATTTTCACCACTACCGCTGCTGCCGATACTACTATCACTCTCGCCAACGGCTGGACTTCGGACCAGTCCTGTCTCGCTGAGGTTGATGGTCGACTCTTCACTGAGGCCTCGATGTGTGAGTTTCCCGTTTTCGGTTTCTCTTCTCGACGCCTCCTGCTCGAGCTTACCTTTCTTCCTTCTCAGCCGACGACGCTATGACGCCCACTATGTGCACCGACTTCTGTGCCTCCAAGGGCGCCAACCAGAGTGGAGTCGAGTACGGAACTCAGGTTAGTTTGACGAAACGCTTTTTCCTCCATTCGAAAGAACGATGAGCTGATCGCCGCTTGGTTTCCCAGTGCTACTGCGCTTCCGGAGTTGACCTCACCAAGGCCGTTAAGGCTACCAACTGCGACATGGCTTGCGCTGGAGACCAGACCACTGGTGAGTTTCGAAGACGAGAACGACGCGTTCGAGCCCTCGGAACAGAGGCTGACCTAGTCTTCCCTTTCTCGCTTCTTCTCGTCCACCAGTCTGCGGTGGATCCAACGCTCTCAACGTCTACACTACTTCTGCTTCCGTCACCAAGAGGAGGTACTCTCGAAGGCAGTGAAAACGGGAACCCTCGTCCCCTCTCGCCCTTTGTGTCTCTTCTTCTTTCCCTTCCGTTTTGGTTCTTCATCAGTCCTTTTGGTTTCAGCACTCGTTCAGCCGCTACCCTTTTGATTCAATACCTCTTCTTTATCTTATCTCGATGCCTGTTTAATATATATTCCTTCCGAGCCGAAACAAAGCCGTCAACGTCATCAGCCCAACTCCGATCCGGCGAGAAAACCCGTCGCTCCTTCGCTTCCTTTTCTCCCTAACCCTCACTTCCCCTCCTTCCACCCTTTACTTCCCTCCTCAAGCTTCGATCATGCCTATCACTGTCCACTCCAACCTTTCTCTCTACGCTGTCCCTACAGCTTACGCTCTCGCCTTCCTTCCTCACACCATCAAGCTCATCTGGTTCGTTGCCTTCCTTCTTCTTTGCTGCCTCCTGCTCTCCTCTTAGGGCAAAGCTGAGAAAAAAAAAATTGAACTGTGGGTTCGCATCTTTCCAGGGGAGGCATCAACGGTATCAAGTACAACAACTTGAATCCTCGAGCTGCTGCCGATCATTCGACGTTGGACATCGAGACGAAGAAGGTCAGCTTGAGCCTTTCCTCCCATCTCTCTCCCCTCCAGCGATAGATCGACGAGGTCCTTCTCTTTTTCCCTACCACTTTCGAGCTGACTTTCCTCCTTCTCTCTACACCCACCCTCAGGTCGCCAAGAAGTGCGAGAACCTCAAAGCGTGAGTCTTGGATCAGCTTTCGCCCTTTTCTCAACCCTGCTTGTTGAGCTGACTTCGCTCTTCTCTTTCCTTTTCCTCTCTTTCAGTATCCACTCCAACGGTCTCGAGATCTTCCCTCTCTTCGCTACCGCCATCGTAAGTTTTTTTTTTTTTCATCCCCATCTCTCTTTTTTCTCTTCGCAGAGCAACCACCTCGCTCCTCTCCCTCGAGCTCACCTCCTCTCCCCTTCTCCTCTCTCTCTACTCAGATCATCGGAAACTTCGCTCGACTCCCAGCGAAGTACCTCAACTCCTTTGCTGCCCTCTTCCTGACCTCCCGAGTCGTCTTTTCGGCAATCTGTGAGTGCTTTTCACACCGTCTCCCTTGGCTCGTGAGGGAGGGAGCTCATCGAGAAGGTCGTTCATTGCCTCGCTGACCTAATCCTTGATTCTTTCGCTCCTTCTCTCCTCGTTTTCTTCTATGAAGACTTCCTGCAAGCCAGCCAGACCGCTGCTGCTGCTCGATCTGGTAAGTTCCGAAGCCTTTCTTCCCATCTCGAAGCTCGAGCAATGTTTGAACGCGCGAGGCTGATCGTCCAACATCGTCCCCTCTTCTTCTTGCCTGCCTCGTTCTACAGGAGCCTTCTTCGTCGGAATGGGAGCTTCCCTCGTCGTTCTCTTCCAATCGGCCAACAAGGTCTTCTCTCTCTCGGCTTAGACAGAACAAACGCGTTCTGGAATCGATACGATGGATTTGCGACGGCCTCGAAATCAGAGATGGAGAGGGAAACGGACGAGGTTTCACTTTCTCCTCGCAGATATTTACCCTCTCTCGCGAGAGAGGAGACGGAATTAGAAGAGAGGAGTTTAAGGGAGGAGTTGTGCGACCTCGTCGAAGGAAGGAGTTTCGAGCTCACGTTCTTGCGTCCTCCCTCCGACCTCTCCCACCTTCTCAATCGATTACAGCGCCACCGGTACCCTTGTGCAACCAGCTGAATCTCCTGCCAGACCGACTCATGGAACTCCCCCCTTTGACCTCTCGACATGTTCGACCCTCTCTCTTCCGTTGCTCTCGAGTCTCCACGGTCAGTGAACGAACGACGGCGCTCTCTCCCTCCCACTCGTTCCCTGGACCTACATTGGAACCTAGGCACGTTCCAACAGCTTCTGTAAACCGACTCCAACGCACAGGCTCCACGTTTTCGCCCGCAAGAAAGCCAACCAAGGGCCTCCTCGAGCTCGACCCCTTCGCTTCCCTCCCTCCTCCAAAACATCCCTCGATCAGCTCTATTCTCCCTCGTTCATTTCCGTCCCAACTCCCCTCTTTTCACCCCCTCTCAGCTGGTGTACACAGAAGTCCCAATTCCGGCTTCCCGAGACCAACAAGAATTTTCTCTAGACACTCTGCCGTCGCCTTACCGACCCAAACCTCGACCTTCACCTTCTTCCCCCCTCCTCTTGCTTCCTACCTCCTCCTCTCCTTCCCTCTTCCGATGATTCTAGCAGTTGACTCAATATCGGCAGCATCAAGAACGTACGATCGACCCACCCCAATCATCGCCGCCTACTTCTCTCTCGCCTTCGTTCGACGCTCCCTCGCTCGCTCGATCTCGAGCCTCGGCTGACCGTATGCTTCTTCCTTATCTATAGTCGTTAGCGGCTTTGAACATCGTCCTTCGCGTGAGTGTTTCTTCAGCTTCGCTCTTTGGCACCTCGTTCTCTGATCATTCCTCGGTCGGACTCTCTCGCAGATCGTCATTCGGATCATCGCGTCGAAGGGACGATGGACGACTTTCTGCGACTCGCAGGGACTACATATCTACCTCCTGGCCTCTCCGTGGGTAGTGTGGTTGATCTACATCGTCTCGGCGCTGTCTATCGGGCTGAAGGACCGGAGGAAAGTCTTCAGGGCCGTCTTATATTGCGTGAGTTCAACTTCGCATTCCCTTCCCGTTTCTTCGCTGACGGTCTCGACCCTTTTTCGCCTCGAACTCACAGGCTATCGATGACTCTTCTTTGGTGGATGGTACGACGATCTTCACTGGTGAGTCCTCTCTTCTAATCTCCGAACGTTTTGACGCGTCGGTTCGTTTCTCACCCTCGCTGCTTCTCCTTCTGTTATAGCTGTCATCAACGTAATCACCATCGTACTCGAGATCTCGGTCGCTATCATCCTCTGTCGTCAATTCCTCACCCTTCGATCCTTTCGAAAAGCCGCGGTGGTTTCGACCGGAGGTTTGAATCAATCTTCGAGCAGCAGGTCGTTCACGTTGGGAGGAGCGAGTCTACCCTTGATCTTCCGACTCGGACTGTTCGGCCTATGTGTTATTCTTGCGTTGATGTGAGTTCAAGCGCCTGGTTATGCTGTTCTTTCGTTCAGAATCGATTCTGACGCGTCCCTCGACTCTCCCTCCCTTTCTCTTCCTTTCTCGCAGCTGCTCCATCACAACTCAAGGAGACTTCACCTCTCTGGCTGGGGACTTCAGCATCGTCTGTATCGGTGCTTCGGTCATTTTCATCTTCGGAAGTCAAGGTTCGTCGACTTCGGATGCGTCTCTTCGTTTTTGCTTTCACCAGCTGATCTCCTCGCTCTCTCTCTCTAAACAGAGGACGTCCTCAAAGTGAGCTTTTTACTCCAATGCTTCAGCCTTTCTCTAGTTGATTTTACCCCCTTTTCCATCCAGGCCTGGCATCTCAAATCCCAATCCTCCTCCCACACCTCTGGGCCAGCAGTCGTTTCGAACCTCAACGCGAACACGTCTCGAGGAGTCGTCGTTACGACGGAGACCTACGTGATGGACTCGGTCATGCCTCGAGTCAGACAGAGGGATACGGATCTGGAGAGCAACGAGGACAGGGTTTCCTCAGGCTCGGAGGTTGACATCGGTTGGGGGAGTCAGGTCGCGTTGAGGAAGGAGGATTCGAAGGGAGGGAGTGGGAGCGGTGAGTCGAGTATGAGCGATTATCGGCATACAAGGATTTGATTCATGGTTGTCCTGTCGTCTGATCCATCTTTGGGGAAATATAGAGCGGCCGCGAAAGGGGAGAGGGAGGAGCGACGCGTCGATGCCTTCAACCTTCGCCCGTACTGTACATCCTTCGGTTCGACGAGCTACCCGTCGTTCTTTCTTCCTTACTTCAAGTGGAACCGACCTGATTCCTTCTCTCCCTCTGATCGACTTGCCGCGCCAAATTGGGTCCGATTCGGAAGTAGCGAAGAAGTTGAAAGAACGCTCGAG
Organism: Mrakia frigida; assembly: GCF_051309035.1. NCBI lineage: Eukaryota > Fungi > Basidiomycota > Tremellomycetes > Cystofilobasidiales > Mrakiaceae > Mrakia > Mrakia frigida. Next base: position 241,402 of record NW_027481242.1, on the reverse strand, counting down.
CTCCAGATGCGAACGGTTCGTTCTGACTTGACTCGTCCGAAGCAGGAATGTCGTAAAGAACCATCAAAGAATACAAGAAGAACAAAAAAGGGCATACAAAGAAAAGAAGGAACCCAAAGCCTCTCGTTCGCACTCAAACCCTGCTGACTTTGATCGGCATCGTCGCACCTTCGTCCTCCTTCCCCTTCAAGACAGGTTTCAAGACGATAGCCTGCCTGAACACGATTTGATCGTTGACGGAGGAGAGTTCGAACTTGAAGTTTCGGAGAAGGACGAAGAGGATGGATTTCATTCTGGGTTCGAGGGGGAGAGGAGCAAGATCAGCGACGGCGACGCGACGAGAAAGAAAGGATGGGAAAGCGACGACGAACTCTGCGAGAGCGAATCGATAGCCTTGGCAGAGTCTAGAGTGAAGGAAAAGAGATGGTGAGAGATGGGATCAATGAAGGAGAGGGAGAGAGTGGAAAATATCGACGTACCGAGGACCACCGATGAAAGTCAATTGGTGCGACCAGCCGAGGATGGCGAGCTCGTCCGCTGAGGACGGGAGAGGTTGAAGCCATCTGTCCGGACTTAAGATGCGATGGAGAAGGAGAGACAATCAGTGAGAGAGGTTGCGATGGGAAGAGGAGGAAGAGAAGACTAACTTGAAGATCAAGGAATCGTCTCCCCAGATCTCATTGGCGGTACTGACGACTCGAACGGCTGGAGGGCGAAAAGACATAAGTAGGTATTCGATATAGAGGCAAGGCTGAGGTTATACGACTCACGAATGACCATCATCTCTCCCTGATGAAGTTCGAGTTGACGACGCGTCAGGGTCTGACCGACGAGACCGAGACGAAGAAGGGCAAGGGAACGGGACGAACCTTCCTGACCTGAATCTCACTAATCAACTCTCCCGTTTTGATGTTCTTGACCGGAGTAGAAAGAGGTAGGATCACGTCGTTCTTGGGACTTCGGAAGGTGGTGGGGACGGCTGGTCGAAGTCGAAGAGCTTCTCGGATGACAGCGTCGAAGTAGGGAATATTGTTGAGGTCATCGCTTCAGTCGGAAGAGCGGAGAAGGGACATCAGTGAATGCACAGGGAGGGAGCTTGAAGAGGGAAGAGGGAAGGAAAGGGCGAATCTCACAGCGAAGGGAAGTCGTCTTCGACTGCAAGAATCTCCTTTCGAAGTTTATCCTGGATCTCGAGGTCGGTGGATAGGAGATGAATAGCGTGGGAGAGAGCAGTAGTGGTGGTCTCGAGTCCGGCGAAGATCTGGGAGAACGATGGAAACGTCGGCCGTCAGAAAACAAGGACTGGAGGAAAGAGAAGAGCGAAAGGACGCGACTCACGAAACCGGTAACCGTCTCGAGAACAATCTCGTCGCTCAGTCTCTGTGAATCGGGAAGATCGTCGGCAAGGTTGGCTCGCAAAACTCGGCTGAGAAGATCTCGAGGAAGAGGGATCTCCTTAGCGTGGATCTTCTCGTCGGGCGAGGAGACCTTCCCAGCCAGGAACTCGGCTTTCTTCTTCGAGATGATCTCCTGTAGAGAAGAGTCGAAATGGGGTTGCAGAAGAGCGAATCAATCAGTTTCGATATGACGAGAAGCTCGGCGGGAAGGGACTCGCCCGAGCAATGTCCTTCAAAGCACCGAGAGCCAACTTCCCTCGTCGAACTCTTTCCGTGGACTGGAACGAAGATCGGAGGAAGATAGATAGTCAGACTCGGACGTCCAACGCACCTAAGGCAAACAACGAACCTACTCACGACGGATCTGAACATCGGGAAGTTGTTTTGAACGACGTCGACGACCGAGAGCTGTTGAATGTTGCCGGCGAGGAGTTCCGAGAAGGCAGCGCTCGACTCTGCCCCCTCTTGAGAGGCAAGAGAGTTGATGTCATGATCGAAGACTGTGAAAGAGAGAATGAGAGAAGTTCAGCTCCGACGTCGACTTTAGAGAGAGAGACGACGCGTCGAAGGCAACAGAGAGCAAAGAGGACTGACTGGCCAGCGAGACGATATCCAGAGTGCAACGACCGATCTGCTTGGACATATCGATTTCTTGGTGAGGATTGGATCCGATGAGATTGCGGAGGACGTCGTGAAGCTGACGAGGAGAGAAGGGACAGACTGAAGGTCAGAGAGCCAAGGAGATCGAGTCGAGAAGTTCGAGCGCACCATGTACGACTTCCGTAGGAACATGGGAGTCCACGCCTTGATCTCAGGAACGGCGAACGAGGGGGCGAAGAGTCGTCTCTGCGGAGAAGGTGATAAAAGGATGGAAAGGAAAGGGGAGTCAGTCGCGTCCGACGGCTCGCAGAAGGAGAGGTTGGAGGGCAGACTCGCCATCGTCTTGTGAACGTCGCCTGGTTGTTTGAAGAGGAACAGACTTGTGAGTATCTGTGAAGAGATCCTGTTCCCTCTGCAAAGAAGCTTGAAACTGAAAAGAAGGACTGACCCTCCATCAAGCTCAACACGTTTTCCCCCGCCAATTGAGCGAGCTGCCATTTGATCCATTCCGGTTTGGTGAAGAGGGAATCGTTCTTGAGCTGCAATCGACAAGGAGGGCCGAATGGGCCTTCTGTGACTGACGAGGAGGAAAGGAAGGACGAAAGAGGAGGGACGAACGATGAAGTTGAGAGCGGCGAGATCATGAGTGTAGATCTTGGGCAAGCCTAGAAGACCCCAGTCTCTCCAGGTGGGTCCGTAGATCGCAGAGACAGCTCGGTATTCGACTCCGGGTTCTTGATCCAATCTTGAGAGAGACAAAAAGAGAGAGCAGGGTCGACGAGGGGCTGACGAAGAGAGATCAAAGAACCGGATGAGAAAACGCTCACCCAACGATCCAGTCCATATTCCCCCAGAACCAGTGGTTGCGAGAAGGTCCATCCAGGTAGTTGTAGGCAGTCGTGAGGTCGTAGATATATCTCTGAAGAGAGGAAGTGGGCGAGGGAGAGGGAAGGAAGACGAGATGTGAGCTCAACGTCGGGCGGGACGCGGAGAGAGAAGGGAGCCAGGAAGAACGCACGATGGTCAATGGAAGAATGAGGCAGATCGAGAGAGCCAAGATGAAGACACTCAGGTTCTCTGAGAGGGCGTTGAGGAGAGCAGAGGTTGAGAGCATGGGGGAGGGAGAAGATGGTCGTCGGAGGGAAGGAGGGAGAGGGAAGCGGTGAGAGGAAAGTCAGGTGGACGTCGGTTGCGCAGAGTTTTGGCTCCGAGAGGGTAGCGAAAGGACAAGTCCATAGGGAGGTCGAAGAATTGCTCAGGAGGGATGAAGCTGGTTCCGTAAATTCGACATGTTGGCGGTTTGGGAACGAGGAACGAAGGCGCGAGCTCTTGGAGCCCTGCGCTTTTCCCAGCCTCGAAACTCGATCAATGCAGCTTTTCAAGACCATGGAAATTCCAAGCTGTTGCTTCAGAGATGCAAAGCTTCGATCCTTCCAAAAAATCTGAGTTTCTCTCGGAGCTGAGCGAACCAATCGACGAAACCAAACAAGGGAGGAACGGTGAGCTCGACGCTTCCTTCCTTTCCTCCCAACGTTCAGCATCTCTCCCCCCTCACTTTTCTAAAGGCCTTTTCTCTCCCACTCAACAAGAACCTGCCCCTCTAAAACCCATCGAGCAACCTCTGCGTCTTTACCATCTCAGGACGTCCATCTTCTTCCTCAAATCGCCGTCCTTCCTTCTGAGCAAATCTCCCTCTCCGAGTCAAACCTTCACCTTTCAAACACAGGAGTTCAAGGAATCATCAATGGGCCATCTACCATCAGCTCTTCTTTGTCTTACTTCGAATTTCAGCTCAACTCATCCCACTCCACGCCTTCGTGCGTCCGAAACTCCTTCCCACTCCCTCCTTTGCTCCCTCCCTCCGACCTTCCCCAGCTTCGGTCCCTCGTCTCTCGTCAACTCTTCTCGCCCGCCGACCTCGTTGGACTGACCACCAGCATTGGTTCCTCGATCAAGACGTTTTCTAGCGGTTTCGAGAGAACCTTCACGTCGGAAAGGAAGGGATCCCTAAGAGGAAGCATCGAACAAGTCGGATCGAAGGAGACGAGAGTTTGGGCAAGCCTTCCTGCCCTCCTCTTCGTTTTCCACGTCATCTCCCAAACCTTCTAGCTTCCAAGATGAATTCCCAGTAAATCCACCTAACTACATCCTGCTCTCTCTCCGCCCTACGAATCAGCTGCCGACGATGCGGTCTTCCTTCTCCTCTCGGGCTCACTTTTCCCTCCTCCTTCTCGTTTTCGCAACCTTCACCCTCCTCGTCCTCACCTCGACTTCAACTCTGGCCTACACAACCCCTCATCGATCCTTGGTCGACCACTGGAATCCTTCTCGAGCTCTTCTCTCCGACAAGAGAGCCTATTCGCCTCGACCCACTCCTGAACCAAGACCCGACTCCCTCTCGTTTTTGATGGCCACCTACAACTCGAACGAGCTACCTGAGTTGGTCTCCAAGAGAGCTGGAGCATGCTACGGATCCGGTACTACTGCTGCTCAGGTGAGTGTTGAGGATCCAGCTAAGGAGGAGGAAAACGACCGGAACCGGAAACTTGGTACTGATCGGTCGGTTGTTCCCTTTTCGTCTTCCAGATCAACAACTACTTCGCTACGAATCGAGCATTAGCTGGAGTACTTCTCCTTTGCCCAGGAGCCGTCCTTTCCATCACCCAGACCATCCTGTTTACGGCAGCGAATCAAGGAATCCAGACCGAGGGAGGAAGCGCTGTTCCTCTGGCCAGCAGAGCAAGGTTGAACCTGGTCAATGCGAGCATCAGTACTGTCATTCAGGCTTCGAATTGTGCCTAGTGAGCTCCCATCTGTACTACTTCCTCCGTCCAAGGTCGAAGACTGACATCCATCTTTCCTTCCTCTTCCTCTCGCCAAGCTGCAATGATCTCCTCCTCGACAACCTGATCATAGACGGGGGTCGTGTCGCCCTCGGATCTCTTGCGAAGGGAGCTGGGCTTCTTGAACTTGGTTCGCGCCGTGTCTACCTCTTTGTCGAGCTCATCTTTCGTTGTCAATCGAGTTGGTCGAGACGAAACAAAAATTCAGCTGATCGACCCTCCTTCCCTCCCTCCGTGGCTCCACAGGAGGTATTTCTCAACGACACACGGTCACCAACTGCCAGCTTCAGAACTGCAGAGGATGGACGAGTCTACACTTCACAGAAGGGAGCGGGAATTCTTGCGTCGGAGGTTCGTGTCGGTCTGGTTCGGTTTCGTGCTGAAGCTGATCTATCTATTGTTCCATCGCAGCCATCGCCAACAACAACGTTATCGGTCCATCAGGAGATTCTTACGACGTTGGAAAGGCGGCGGACGGGATATCGCTGTCGTGTCGAGGGTCGACGATTCAGGGAAACACGATCGTGAGTCGACGAGTCTTTTCTTCTTCGTTTGTACTGTTTCTGACCCGACAACTCGATAGTTTGACGCGACCGATGGAGCTATCGTCATCTTCGGATCTCCCGGATCGGACGTCTCGGGAAACATCATCTCGTCTGTGAATGTAAGTCGAAATTTCTGTTCGAAACGACGCGTCGAGCTGACATTTCTCCCTTTGCTCGCCTTTCCTCGCTCCTCTTCAGAAAGTCCTTCTGGGAGGGATTAATATGGTGAGCAGTTGATAAGGCCTCTTTGCATCTTCCGAAGAACGGAACATGAAGCGGGAGAGGAAGAGAGAGAGAGAGAGAGAGAGAGAAGAAAGGGGAGAGACGAGAACGTCTTCGAGCTAACGAGTATTGCTTCGCTTCATTTTCTCGCAGGTCGACTACGCTCCTTGGGCTGGAGATTGTAAGCTCCTCAAACAGCATCTTTTCTTCTTTCACCCTCTCATCGAACTGATTTTGCTCTCATCTTCCTTCCACGCTTCAGACACTGGTGAGCTTCTCCGTTTTTTCTCTTCACCCTCCGGCTCTGGACCGAGCTGACGATCTTCGACTCTCTTCTTGACTTTCAGGTGTTCTCGTTCACGACAACAGCTTCACTGCTTCAGGAGCTCAGATGAAAATCGGTGAGTTTCGATCGTCTTCCTTCGGAGACGCGACACGAGCTCACCATCCTCTTCTCCGCACCTTTCGCGTCCAGGAATCGCTCAAGGTCTCGTTGTATGTGCGTACTCCTCTGTGGACGTCACCTCTCTCCCTCGCTTCCCTTTGCTCATCGACGTGCATCTCTTTCGTTCAACTAGGGACCGATCGGCGCGACGTCAACTTTGGAGCTGCTGTCTACTCGAATACCTTCGGAGGAGCCGATATGACCTTCGGTATGGCCGTTGCTGGAGTTCAGGACTGGTCTGTTACGGAGAACACTGCCCTTGCCTCAGCCAGGTTCCGAGGGAGTGAGTTTAACTTTGCCTCTTCTCGTTCGTTCTCGATTCTGATCGATCCTTCTCTTTCTCCTCTTCGGTAGCTCGCAATGCCGTCTCCAGCACTACCATCAACAGTTGCCATAATTTGGGAGGGACCGTGAATCCAACTTTTGCCCTCTACGACCCGAGCAAAACTGACGCGACCCTCAATCTCGGAGACGACGCAAACTGTTGAACTCGTGAGGTTCACCTCTTTCCTTCCTCCGATCGATCAATCTCGCTGACTTCGTAACTACTTACTTTTAGAGGGAACCTTTCAGTGCTAGTATCCATTTTCGAGCTCCCAACCTCTGTCCGTCGACGAGAGGACGCGACTGACGTGCGATCTCTCCTTCGTCCCTCTTGCTTCGATCAGATCTCCTCTGCTACGTCGCTGATACGACAAGCCCAGGAGAAGCACCGAACTCCGCTTTCATCCCTGGCGGAACTTGCACTGCTCCTGAACCACCTGACGCTGCCACGTCGGATTGGAGGAGCTCTGGCTACTGCCTTCAGGACAGCGCCGTTCGTATTCTCGTCGGACAGACCAACCACTCGACTTCCAACACCATAGGATCGTGTACTAGCTTTTGTACCCAGATGCAGTTCTACTACGCTGGAGTCGAAAGTAAGGTCTCGTCGAAGCTTCGAGCTTCGCAGCAGCTGACTTCGACGCGTCTTCTTCCTCCTTTCTTCAGACGGGAATCAGTGAGCTTTTCTGCTTCCGTGTCCTGTTTAGCCGATACTTACACGCTTTGGGTTCATTTTGCTGCTTTTCAGATGCTTTTGCAGTAACGCTATCGCCCAAGGACCGGGGTTTGGATATCCCAGAGCGACGTCGACCTGGTCGGTCCGCTCGTCCCCCACCTCTCTTCGAGCTTCTTCGCTGAATTTCTCTCTCTTCCTTCTCGTTCAGCAACAAAGCTTGTACGGGCAACCCAGCCGAGCTATGCGGAGGGCTCGACTACGGTCTGTTCTTGTACTACGACGCGTCGAGGATCGCCGCTCCCTTGATCTCCTCACCTTCCTCTTCGTCTTCTTTTTCAACGTGAGCCATCTTCGGGCACCATACATGATCCACGAGAATGGAGCTGATACTTACGCTATGCCTTGCTCCCTCTTTAAAGCTCAAGCCGGGCCTCGACCTCTGTCACTTCCTCCCGCTCTTCCTCGACCGTCTCAAGATCTTCGACCTCCATCTCCTCTTCTCGGACCTCCTCGACTTTTTCAAGATCTTCCACCTCAATCTCTACCTCTACGTCCTCCTCGACAATATCACCGTCGTCAACAACCAGCTCTCGATCGTCAACCCTGTCATCTTCAACGACTCCTTCCCCATCAGCTCTCCCGCCCTCACATGGCTACAGCTCGCTCGGATGCATCCAAGATGTTTCGTCCTACGTTCTCCAAGGATACAGTTCGTTCCTCTCGTTTTCCCGAGAGCGTCCAGGTCTGACCTCGTTCTCTTTTCTTCTTCTTCTCAGACTTCGCCTCGAACTCGATGACGGTAGCCCTATGCAGTGAGTGTTTGAACTGCCCATCTTCTCTGACTGTTTCTCGCAGCTTCAAGCTTTTCTCTCGACCGAAGCTTCGGAAGTTGACCTTTCTCGCCTTTTTTCTCCTTGAAGCTTCGACTTGCCAATCGCGATCCTTCGCCTATGCCGGTCTCGAGTACGGACAGGAGTGTAGATGTGGGAACAGTATAGTCACCTCGGGAGGAGGGGGATTGTCGCTGAAGGCTTCAAGTTGCTCGATGAGTTGTGCGGGCGAGTGAGTCCTCTCTTTTGCTCCTCGACGCGTCGCATTCTTCACTTCTTCGAACCAAGACTGAACGTAACTTCCCTTCTTCGCAGCTCGACCTCGAAATGCGGAGGCTGGTACGCCATTAGCCTCTACTACTCTTCGTCAATCCACTCTTCGGTTTCGGTCAGCAGCAAATCCGTCGCCGCCTCACCAACAAGCTCTGCTTCGATTCCGTCCTCGAGTGGATGGAGCTCAGGGACCTGCTTGACGGACGATAGTTCTCGACTCCTTACTGGAATATGTGAGTATTTTCAACACGCCGAGTCCATGTGCCCGACCTCGAACTGACTCGTTCCTCTTCGTTGAACGACGGAAAACCAACCAGCTACCTCTTCCTCCTCCATGACTCCCGCTGCATGCCAGTCGTACTGCAGTGCTTATGCCTACGCTGGAACGGAGTGTAAGTTTTCCTTGCCCCCGAAGGCTAAAGGACGGAGATCCGAACTGATCTCGTTCTTTCTTCCTCTTCGCTTCAATTCCTCAGTCTCGACGCAATGTGAGTCTCGAATCATTCCCTCAACCGCGTGGCTTTTGTTCATACCTGCTCTTTGCGGTCCCAGGCTACTGTGGAAACTATTTTACTGCAACATCCGGACACGGTCAACCCTCGACGGGCTGCTCTTCGAGTTGTGGTGAGTCCCTTCCCTCGCGCCTCTCTCGTCTCTTCGAGATCATCCGCTGACGCCTTTCCCTCTCCGTCTTTCAGCTGGAGACTCTTCTCAGAAGTGTGGTACGTCTGGTCCTCTTTTAAAGACTCGTTTAATTCTTCTGACCTCGTCCCCCCGTCTTCCTTTCGACAGGCGGAAGCTGGGCGATCACGCGAGGCCTTCTCTTCCCTCTTTCCACACCACTCGCCTCGAGCTCACATCCTTTTATGCCTCTTTTTTGAATCAGGGTATACTCCAAAAGCTCTAGCTCTCCTAGCTGGAGCTCTACATCGTGTGTGACCGACGGAGCCAACTCGAATCGACTTCTCAAATCCTACTGTTCGTCCTCCCTCCATCTTTTCTTCCTCCTCCTCGATCCATCCTCAACGCTGACTGCTCATCTTTACCTCTTCTAAGACTTCCAGAGCTCATCCATGACCAACGCACTCTGTCAATCGACGTGTCAGAGTAGGAGCTACGTTTGTGAGTCGCGTTTTCTCTTTTCTCCCCTCCTTCTCTTCTCTCGTTCGCCTTTGAGTTCGAGCATGAACTGACTCCCTCTCTCTACCTGTAGATGCTGCTGTGAGTTTTCACGACTACCCCCTTCTCCGAGTTTCGCTGCTGACCTTCTCACCGGACAGACCCAATACTCAAACGAGTGCTACTGCTCGAACACGCTCTCGACTTCGTCAACCGCCGGCCAGGCTTCCACTAGCTGCAACTCCCAGTGCGGTGAGTCGTCATATATTCGTCTTCGATCGAATCTCTTTTGAGGACCTCTCGGAGGTCTGAGACGGGAGGCATCGAGTCTCAGCTCTCTCAAAACTGACGCGTCGCTTTTCTTCCCTTTCCGAAGCTGGCGATTCTACCCAGATCTGTGGTGGAAGTTACGCTGCTTCTCTCAGTACTTTCGCTTAGACATTTTTTTCTCCAGGCTCAGGGTCCATCTATGTATCTATATCTCAGAACGCTCCCTATCTCCTCGCTTCCGTTTCGTCCTTGTTCAGCTCGCCTTTTCTCCCTTCGTGTTGTTTGCCGAGCGCTCTATTTCTCTACTCTACAGTTTCATCTCGAAGCTCAAGAGAAGAGAAAAAAAAACAAGCGAGTTTGCCGGAAGAACGGAGTCAGATCGATTAGGAAGCGATGGGCCGATCTCGTCGAGCTTGCTGCCCCTCCCTCCCTTCCCTATTCTTCAACGACCAGCATCCCTTCCTTCAACCATGTCCTTCTCCTCAATGTCAGCAGCGTCCTCCTCTCAAGCCTACCAACCTTCTTCACCCTCCTCCTCCTCCTTCCAACCTCCAGCAGCTTCCTCCAGCTCGTCCTTGCAGCCTCCCTCCAGCATGACCTCCTTCACCTCTCCCTCGACAGGCTACATCTTCCCTCCCATATGGTCCTTCCCACCCTTCTTCACGTGAGTCCCATCTCCAAGTACCTCGTTTCCATCCCCCTTTGAATTGAATTCAATCTCTTTCGTTTCTGACAGCCAGCAACCCAACCCGCAAACGCTCCTGCACCAAACCTCCCTCTGGACGTCCCTCCTCCTCTCCTGGGCTCGCTTCCATAGAGTCTTCAATCTCAACTCGGAAGATCCACCGGATTTGATGCCCGAGGTGTGCTTCAACAGGAGGATCAATAGGAAGTTGGGCAAGGAGTTCTTGAGGTATTTGATGGGAGAGATGGTGAAGGCAGGTGAGCTCGACCGTTTCCGCTTCCTTCCTTCTCCTCGACGTTGACCGAGAGATCTCGTTTTCGTTTGGTTTGGAACAGGTCAGGCAGCACCTACGACACTACCGCCATCACGGAATGTTAAGGAACTGCCTTCGAGTGTGACGCTGTACTGGCTGAAGCCGGAGGAGTGGGCGTCCTCGATTTATGAATGGGTGAGCTCGCTCTTCCCTTCCTTTCCTCGTTCATTCCTTTTCGCTCGAGCTCGACTTCTCGTTCCTGACTTCATGTTTGATGATGATGGTTTCTAAAGGTTTCCAACACAGGTCAAACCAACTCGATCCTTACGTTCTACGACCTTCAGTCCGACACTTCGACTCGTTAGTCTTTCTCTCCTCTCTCCCTTTCCCTCCCAACCCTCTCGTTCCCTCTCCCTCGTCTCGTCTCACCTCGCCGCCTCATTATTTTGCTCATCCTCACCCACTCACTGACTCCCTTCTCCCTTTTCTCTCTCCTCTCCTTCGTCGCCCACCATCCTCCACCAGAATTCCACGACCTCCCTCTTCCTCTCCTCCGCCTCGCCCTCGCCGTCCTCGTCAAGCAAGGCAAAGCTCAGGTCTTCCGAGGAACCACAGGGGAGGACGGCCAGGAGGAAGGGGAGGGTGTCAAGTTTGTGTGAGGATATCTCGTCTTTTCTATCTTCGTTTTCGTCGCGTTCTTTCGAGAGAAGTGGAAAGAGAGAGAGAAAGAGAGATAGAGCGAAGATCGTAAGAGGACGTATATAGCGAGGCCGAATCGAGCTGGAAGAACGTAGATGGTAGGGTCGAATGAACAGCGAAGTTAGACTCGTTGGTTGAGGTTCCAGTGAACGGCCTGGTCGAAGCGAAGCAGAGTGAAGTGTCGTTCAGTTCAAGGAACGACGCGAAACGAACCGAGAGAGAGAAAGCAAAACGAACCTTGGGCTGAGTGTAGCAGTGCAGAGCGTAACTTCCCAACTCCCGTCCAAAACCGGAAGACTGCGTCGAAGGCGAAAAGGGAAAAGAGATCAGCTCGAGTCGGTCAAAACGCGTCCCCTCTTTCCGAAGTGACCTTATTCCCCCCAAACGGCAACTGCAAGCTCGCGTCTCCCGACGAGTTGACGAACACCATCCCAGCGTTGAGTTTCCTGACCATGCGATGAGCGGTTCGGATGTTCTCTGTGAAGACGGCGGCGGCGAGTCCGTACTGGGTGTCGTTGGCTTTGCGGAGGACTTCCTCGATGGTGCTGAACTTGGCGATGCAGCAGACTGGACCGAAGATTTCTGTGAAGGGAACATGGAAGAGGGGCGGGGTTAGGTTGGGGCAAGGGAGAGGGAGGGGAGAAGGAAGGGATGGGACAAACCTTCGTTCATGAGCTGAAACGACGAGAAAGAAGCGAAGATCAGTCTTCGGTTTCGAGGTCGAGAAAGGGCGAAGGGAAACAACGTCGAGACTCACAGTCATCTCAGGCTCGCAATCCACGAAAACCGTAGGCTGAACGTAGAAGCCTTCCTCTCCCTCCTTTGCGCCCTCTCCTCCAACGAGCACCTTCGCTCCCTCCTTCTTCCCCGTCTCGATGAAGTCCAGGACTTTGGTGTGTTGGGCTTTGGAGATCTGTCGTCATTGTAGACAACCGCCGGAAAGAGTCAGTTTCTAAGGTTCGAAGATGGAAGGAGGGAGAGGGGGAAACTCACAAGAGGACCGTGGAAAGTAGACTCGTCGTTTGGCGATCCAACGATGATGGAGGAGAGCGTGGCTTCCTTGAAAGCGGCGACGAAGGCATCGTAGATTCCATCCTGGACGTAGATTCGGGTGGTGGAGGAGCAGACTTGGGACTGCAGGCGAGAGGAGAGGAGACGAGGGTCAGTCGAGGGGCTCGTAGGGAAAGAAAGAGAAAGGTGCGCTAACCTGGTTCAAGAACATTCCGTACAAGCAAGTCCACTTGACGGCCTGGTCGAGCTCGGCGTCGTCGAAGCTGAAGGAGACAAAGAGAGGAGGAAGTCAGCTCGAGACGAACGAACGAGACGCGTGAGACCCTCGTCGAGAGGACGAGCTAACAGCATCACAGAGAAGAAGTAAGATCTAAAGATGAACGTACACGATAGCAGGACTCTTTCCTCCCAATTCAAGGGTGACCGATTCTATAGAGAATGGGCGAGAAGAGTCAGTTCGAGAGAAGTTCAAGTCGAACAGCCGCCGCGTCTCGTTTCTCTCCTCCCTCCCTTTCCCTCCGTCGCAAACGCCAAAGTTGAGAGAAAACACTCACTCAAGTTACTCTTAGCAGAAGCCTCCATGATTTTTCTCCCCGTAGCAGTCGATCCAGTGAAGCTGATCTGCAACCACAAACCCAAAACGAAACGCGTTCGGTCAGCTCGACGTTTCTCCCTGTCTCTCTCTCTTACTCCTCTCCAAACTCACCTTATCAACATCCAAATGTGACGACAGCGCCGCTCCAGCCTCCATCCCCTTCCCCGGAAGCACGTTGTACACGGACGCAGGGAAGCCAGCCTTCTCGAAGTAAGGAGCGAGGTAGAGAACCGAGAGAGGAGTTTCAGGAGAGGGCAGGACGACGATCACATTCCCACAGGCGAGAGCTGGGGCGAGTTTCCAGCAGGCGAGGCTGCCATAAAGAGGAAGGTGAAGAAAAGGGTGAGGTTAGAGGGGGTTTGGGGGAGGAAGGGAGGGAGAGAGAGAGAGAGAGGCGAACGAACGCAAGAGGGTAGTTGAAGGGAAGGATGGCGGCGCAGACTCCAAGAGGTTCGTGAAGGGTTTCTCCATGCTTGTCGGGACCCATTCGGTGAGATTCTCCTACAATCTTGTCGGCCCAGCCGGCGTAGTATCTTACAAAGAGGAAAAAAAAAGGAGCGAAGTCAGCGTGGAGGGAGGGAGAGAAGGGAGGCAGATGGGGAAGAACGAAGGGGTGGAACGAAGGACGTTGAAGCTCACCGAATCACTCCAATGGCCTCCTCTACATCCAGAATCGCACTCGCCACCGTCTTTCCAGCATCGTACGACTCCAACTCTGCGAAAATGTGCTTATCCTCCTCCACGAGATCCGCCAGTTTGAAGAGCAGCTTGCCTCGATCGGTTGAACTCAGATCCTGCCACTCGTCCGACTCGTAGGCCTTCCTGGCTGCTTGGACGATGAGATCTACGTCCTCCTTCTTGGCTTCGTTGAGAGTGACGATCTCCTTTCCTGTCGCTGGATTGACGGTTGGGAAGGTGGAGGTTGGGTCGAGAGGGAGATGGAAGGAAGCGTTGTAAAAGAGCGAGGTCGGTTGATCGATCTTCAAGCCCGAGGGGAGAGTGATGGAGGAGGAAGTGGCCATGGTTCGAAGAGAAAGAAAGTTGAGGTGGAGATGGTGGTGGTTGCGAGTGAAGGTTGATAAGAGTCTAGAACTGAAAGGTCTGCTGTTCGCCATCAAAAAACAGGGTGAAGGGAAGAGGACAAAGATAGCCGACCCGAATCTCAGTCCGTTCGAGCTCACGTTTATCTGCCCGTCCCGTCCTTTTTGACCCCCGACCGTCTCTTAGGCGAGCGGCCATACAGGACGAAGAACCACACGCTCTCTTCATCCTCTGCTCACTCTCAACACCCACACACGACCTCACAAAAACCCGCCAGCCGACAACCATGCTCGCTCTCAGCCTCCTCCTCCCCTCCCTCTTCCTCCTCCCCTCGCTCATCTCCTCCTCCTCCTCCTCAGAACAGCCGATCGTCGATCCCTGGGCTGAGAAAGGATATTCTCAACTCGGAGACCTCTCCTTCTCTGGACCCGTCACCTTCGCCCATCTGCCCTTCGAGTCGTGCTTGAACGAACCAGAAACCGAAGTCGACGTCGCTGTCCTGGGGATTCCTTACGACTTGAGCGTTTCTTACCGTCCTGGTAAGTTTCAGAAGAGGTTGAAGTTTGTAGGAAGGTAGTTGAGAATCAAAAAAAAAGCTCAGCTTTGAGCTTTGGCGAGCTGGTGGGGAGCAGAGGGGAGGAACGTCAAGCTCACCTCTCTTACTTCCTTCTTGCCCTTCTCTCTCTTTTACAGGAGCTCGTTTCGGACCCAATGCAATTAGACAAGGATCTAGACGTCAACTGCCTGCTAGAGGATGGAACATTGCTCTCTCACACAACCCTTATCAATCTGGAGCTCGAGTTGTGAGTCGAAGAACCAAGCGCTTCTTCTTGAGCTCGCTCGGACTGACCATCTTCTCCCTCTCTCCATCATCACTTCACCCTTCGAAGATCGACTGTGGAGACGTTCCTACAACGCCTTACGACCCTGCTGCCGCTATCGATCAGATCGAAGCTGCTTGTGAGTCGAAGAAGGCGTCCTGGGAGTTTAGCGCTTGCGTCGAGCCTCAGCTCACTTTCCTCTTGCTCTTCTTTTCTTTTTCAGACGACACTCTCCTCCATCGACCGACACCAGCTCGAGATGATTCCCTGGGAACCAGTTTCTTCGATCAGATCTCTCCCAAGACGGGGAGAGCGCATCCGAGAATCGTGAGCTTGGGAGGTGAGTCGAACGAGCTCTTTCTTCGCGTCGGATCGTTGCGAGAAAGAGAGCTGACCTTTCCTTCTTTCTATCTCTTCCAACGTGAATAGGAGACCACACCATTGCTCGTTCGTTCACTCTCCTCTCTCTTCTCTATTCCTCTCTTCCTTCCTTCCCCGTCGTTTCCCGGACGCGTCGAAAGCTAACCTCTCCCTCTCCTCTCCTCAGTCCCCATCCTCCGTTCTCTCAACAAAGTCTGGGGACCCGTCTCCGTCATCCATTTCGACGCTCACATCGACACCTGGAACCCTGCTCGCTACCCTGGTGCTTCTTCCCTTCAGTCGAACATCAACCATGGGACTTTCGTGAGCTGGCTTTCGCTCTCTTTCCTCCGCCTCACTGACCTTTTTTCGATTCGACTTGCATGCACGCAGTTCTGGAAAGCCTACGAAGAAGGACTCCTCCGAGGAAACTCGTCCATTCATGCTGGGATCCGAACAAGGTTGACTGTTCGTCCGCTCTAGTCCCACTTCTCTCTTCCTCTCTCTCTTTGCTCACCGCACCTCCTTCGTGCGTTGTGTGAACAGGGTCCCCAAGACCTCGAGGACGATATCACAGCTGGCTTTCATCTCATCTCCACCATGGAGATCGACGACTACGGAGGGGTCGATGCTATCATCAAGAGGATTCGAGATCGAGTCGGAACGACCAACCCGGTCATGCTGTCTTTCGATATTGATGTGATCGATCCTAGTATGGCTGTGAGTGTGATTTGTCTCTGTGACCTTCAAACTGTAGAATCAGGGAGAGATACTGATTTGTTCCTCCTTTTGATTCGTTCAACAGCCTGCGAGTGAGTTCGAGGACGCGTCTCCTTCCCTCTTTCCTCTTCTTTCGCTAACCGAAGTTCACATTTGGCGTTTGGTGTAGCTGGAACTCCCGAATCAGGAGGGTGGACGACGAGGGAGGTTCGAAGGATCCTGCACGGGTTGAGAGGGTTGAACTTTGTTGCGTTCGATCTCGTTGAGGTGAGTCTTCGCACCACCCGCTTCCTTCTTTCCCTCTTCCTTCATCTTCTTCACCCTCTGACCTTCTCCCATTCCTCTCCCCGTTTTCTCCTCGTTGAAGGTCTCGCCAGGTTCGTCCTTCTCCTCCCATCCATCGCGTTCCGTTCGTCTCGTCTCCTCGACGCGTCTGACCTCCCTCCCCCTTCCTTTCCTTTGTTTTGGTTTCGGTCCTCAGCCTACGACACCAACGCCGAACTCACCGGTATCGCAGCAGCTGATATCATCTTCGACATGCTTTCCGTCCTTACTCTGGGAGCTTCCGATCGAAGGGCTGAGGCGCTTGAGGCTCTCGAGCTCGAGGCGAAGGAGGAGTCGGCTCACGACGAGCTTTGAGGTGGGACTCATGGTAATAAACGCAAAAGGAGTCGGTCGGTCGTATACGTGTCTGGATAAAGTAGATGCATGTAAAAGTCGTGATTTGTGAAGAAAAGCTTAAAGAAGAAAGAGAAGAACGAAATGAACGAGAGAGCTGAACCGAAACCCGAGTCTACGAAGCCTGCGAGATCTAAATCAAGATCATCCCTTCCTCCCCAGTAGCAGCCATGATGGTCCTCCACGTCGTCCATTCGTTCCCGTGGTCGCGTTCGAGCCAGACCTGGTTCGGAAAGGAAAGTCAGCGAAAGAAAAGGCGGGTTCGAGGCCAACTTAGGGAGGCTGATGAACTGACCTGATGAAGGACGGCTCGAGCGGAGTGTAGGTCGAAGCAGCAGACGGTTCTGAGTGAGAGTAAATCAAGGAAGGAAGAGAGTCAGTTCGCAGGAAGGCGGGGAAACAAACGAGAAGGAGAAGGAGATGACTGACTTGATGTCCTCAGCGATGAGCAAAATCCTCGAGCGATCGGAAGCTCCCGAAAGCATCGAGCCGGCGATGAGCCAGGGCCACATCAGTCTTAAGAGGAAGGGAACCAGGAGGAGAGGGGTCAGTTTCGAAGACCAAGGGAAGAAGGAAGGAGGAGAGGACGCCAGCTCACCCGAGGACGAGGCCGCGGCTCGTCTGAAGTTCGAGCAAGTGAAGGATCTCCAGAGCTGCGTGTTGGACGACGGGATGGGAGGGAGAGTAGGCGAGAAGGTCGATGTAGAGAATGACCTGGGAACGAGGACGAGGAGCGGGTCGGCAATTTGGTCGATGGGTCGATTGAACGAGACGAAGAAGGGAAAAATAAACGAACCTCGAACATGTGAGTGTAGATTAGGTTCCCCATATCGACTCTAGATATCTGGATTCCGTCGGGAAGAGAAGCTGTTCGCTGAAGCACCCTTGCTCTCCATGTAGCGACCTCGACGAGCAGAACATTCGCTTGGGAGATCCAGAGCGGGTCGACAGGGAGCGGCGGTTCTCCTGGGCCAGGAACACCGGAGGGACGAGAGACGAAGTAGAGAGAGTTGATCTGTAGACAGACAAGACGAAGAAGACGCGTCAACGATGAAGCTTGAAGGTTGAAAGGTGAAGTGAAAAGAAGAAGAAGACGAACTCGATGTAGGAGCTCCACCAAGCCTCTCGACATTCCGAGCATCGTCTCCACCGAGTCCCAATCGTGTAGTTCCAGTGCGTCCAAGGGTCGAGGGAATTGAAGGAAATAATAGGAGGAGAGAGGTTCGTGCTGAGGTTCGATCGACTCGCCGATGATTCCGTTGGGAAAGGAGAGGTCTGGAGCGAGTCCCGTTGAGAGGCAGCCTGAGTGAGGATAAGAAAAGAAGAAGGCGAGGAGAAGGGTTGTCAGAAAAGTATGTCGAAGGAGAAAGGAATGGATTAAAACAAGTGAAGCGAAGGTGAAGACGCGACGTCGTCTCCTCTTTTTTTTGTCCCTTCGTCTCTCCCCTCTCCCTTCCACATTTGTAGCAGAGATCTCAACTCACTGAATATCGACCACATCACCGTCTTTTCCAGTACTGTCCGAACTCGTCTCAGATGAACCGGATCCCCCGTCGCACTTGCGTCCCTGGAGAAAGAAGAACGGCCGGAAAGATGCGACGCGTCAGTCGAGCTCCCTCTCGCCTCTGCTCTCCCCTACTCCTCTCGCTCCCTCCTCTTGTGTTGAATCCCGGCGAGGACGGAACTCACTCTAGCATCTGACGAGGACCTCCTCGAGCACCGACAATCCTTCTAGCCAGCAACAACGCCTCCGAGTAGTCTCCTCCTCCCGATAAACACTTGTTCAACAAGCTCATCCCTGCTGCAAGAGACAAAAACTGAAAGTTCTGCTCTGAGAGACCTTGTCCAACTTGAGCAAGCACCAGCGAACCCTTCACGAGAGAGAGGGATCCGTCGACGAAGGCGTTGGCGAGTTGACGATATTTCTCCTCTTCACGAAGAGAGATGCTGGAAAAAGCTTCCTCCGAGGCGGTGTGGTGGAAGTAGGATAGAATGACGGCTCCGACGGAGAGAAGGGAGAGGGAGAACGCTTCGTGAGCTGTGGAAGACCCTCGTAAGGAGGGCATGAGGAAGTCTTGAAATGGGGAGTCGGGGGTATGGGTGAGAGGGACTGGTGAGGCCATGGTGAGAGAAGGGATGAGGGCGAGAGCGTGGTGGAGCTGCGAAGGAGAACAAGGGGAGAAGGGAGGGGAGACGACGACGCGATGGGAAAGACAAATCGAAGGCGAACATCAGCCTTGAGTTTGAAACGATGGTCAAACAGCGAGAAAAATACTCACAAGAAGTCTCTCTGTGGGATCTGGGTAGCTGAGCTCGAGATCGGATGTTGGGGTTTTGTAGAGGGAGGTGGAAGTGCGAGGAGGAGGGGAGAAAGGAGGAGTTGTCGAAGGAGGGGTTGTCGATGGAGGAATCCGACTTGACGAAGCAGCAGCGTTGTAGGAAGAAGGAGGAGCAGCTTCTCCATAAGCCTTGTAAACTGTCTTCTTGATCTCAACGGGGTATAGGCACTGTAGGAGGAGAAGAGATCAGGACTTGAGCCTCGACGAGCTCGCAAGGTCTTCGAGCCGAACGCACCTCGAAGGAAGAACGGACGCATCGCGAACATTGGGGTCGTTCTTCTGTGCACTTGTGACGACGTTGTCGACATGATTCTGTTTTGATAGAAGGGCAACGGGTGGGGGGAGGGGGGACGAAGAAAGGAGGAAGAAGGAAGGTCAGCTCGAGCTCTCCTTCCCTCTTCCCTTCTCCAACCTCCTCCCCATCTTTGAATGAAGCCGTACAAAATAGGCACCGAAGCACAGTTCAAAGCATCCGCTCTGATAGATGAACTCTCCGAGGGTAAAAAGAACTCACCACACCCAGTTTTGGCCCTCTTTAATCCAGGTGCTTTGGGAACCGATTTGCCCTTTCCCTTGTTTGACGAGGCTGCCTTCGACGTGGAAGAAGAGGACTTGTCGGCAGGCATCCCAGAGTAGGATCTCCCGGTAGTTGTGTCGATCGAGAAGGTGTGGGAGAAAAAAAGGGGAGCTGCTGGTTGATCTGGTTGGGAAAGAAGGAAGGAAGGAAGAGGTGAGCTCGAATCGTTCCTTTCCTCGTCGCTCCGAGGCCTCTGGCCTCGTTGGCAAGGCCACTGGAGTCAAAAAGTTTAAAAACCTCTCCTTTCACGAGCTTTGTCACAGCCTCTGTTTTCCGGCTCAAGCTCGCTTGAAACCTCTTCAGATCTTACGTCCCAGTTCTTGGAAACCGCGTCCTCTTCCCTCTCTCCGATTGCGACGCGTTCGAGCCACTCCCCGCCCCAGAAAATCTCGGTGGTCGAGCGAGAGAGGAAGATCAAGAGCTTGCATAAGTGAGAGATCATATATTAATACTCGATAGGTTGTCGCAGGTATACGAGACGAGTGAAGCGAGGACAACACGAACGGAAACGAGAGAGCAAAGCGAACGAGAAGAAAGAAAGGACGGCAGAAACCCCAAAAAGACGAGATGTGGCTATGTATCGAGGAGAGAAGGAGCTGCTACGACGGAGGAAAGGCGACGGAAATCATTTGTGAGAGGAAAAGGAAGATCGAGGCGCCGAAGGACTGGTCGGCGAAGAGACCACGTCGACTGCGTCCTGTAGAAGTCCGAGAAGAAATCGAGATAAGTATCAGTGATACATCGAGTCACGGAGAAGAAAAATTAGATGAAGAAAGAGGAAATGGAAGGGTTACGGACGTGGTAGGCGGGAGGGACGCGTTCGACTTGATGTCCTCCGTCTCGTTCCTGGATCACGGCCTCGTCCTGCGTCGCCAAGAATTGGGAAGGAAGGGGAACATGGACTGAAAAGAAGAAAAGACGTAGATAGAAAGGCGAGAAGGAGGGAATCGAGCGTTAGCCTTGAACTCGAGAAAGTGCGACGAGAAAACGGCTCACTTCCAGGGCACGAATAGGTTGTGACAGGAACGAGTTGAGAGGAGTCGGAAAGAGTCAAAGGTGAGATTGCTTCTGCTCCCGAAAATTCGACGTGCGAGAAAGCGTTCGCAGCAGATCCATCCTCCTCAGGCTTCGTTTCAGCGTCGGCTCCAGCACGTCCTGAATCCCTCCCTCTTCGTCTCCTCAGCAGGAAATAGAATGCAACCGACCCAGCAACGGCAAAAGTTCCGAGACCTCCAACGATTCCGCCAACAATGACAGCCGTGTTGATATCGGAAGAGGAAGGTGGACCATTTGAGGTTGAAGTGGCGATGGGTTGAGACGAGGCCGACGAGGTGTGTTGAGACGAGCTAACGACCGTGGTGGTAACTCCGTCTCCGGTTAGAGTACCGAAGCTGACATCTCCGAAAACATTATCACGAAGGCTAAGCGAAGGAGGAGTTGAGAGGGAAACGTCGTCAGTAATCAACAACGCGAGGAGAGCTAGTTGTCGGCGACGAACCAAGACGATCGATCCGACGCCTGTACCGTCACTGCCAGCAAACGAGAGGTGTGATCTCATTAGCAACAGCCGCTGGTGAGATTCAGGAGAGACGACTCACAGCCTGACCCAGTGAAGAATGATTCTGCAACGAACGAGGACAGAGTTCAGGTCGCGAAGTCCATGATCAAGGAGAGACATCGCTCACTATTTCCATCCCAGCTGTCAACTTCAAACCATATTATGGATTTCTCCGGAAGGCTGACTGGGGTTAGCGAAAAGAAGCAACAAGGAACGTTCAATTAGAAGAGAAAGGCGGCTACGTGCTTGAACTTGGAGACTCACGAGTGTCCCAGGTCGCAGTTATAAGAGTTCTACCTTCGCAGCATCTCCACGGGTTACTTGAGTCGTTTCTCCAGGTCTGAACAGGATGCTGGTAAGCCACGTTGTTGATGGAGTCTCCGACGTACACGCCGGAAGGTCTTCGGTCGGTTGTGAAGGTGATGTTCAACTGGGAGAGAGGCAGAAGGAGGAACGGTCAGCATCTTCGCCTTCGAAGGAAGAAATCGAAAGAATCGAATGACAGGATAGCACTGAGCAGTGACGGTTCTGGGATTGGGAGAAACCCAGGCGATGACTTCGTCGCTTGCGATCAATTCCCTCGAAGAGAGGGAAGCAGGAGTCGGAGCTGACATGGAGAGGAAGGAAAGGGCAGAACGAAGGGAGGGGGAGTGCAATCAGCAGATGTCAGATAGCAGGAGAACGAGGGGAAGGACGCGAGAGAGAAACTCACAAGCAGCGACGAGGAGACAGGTCGAGACGAAAACGGAGAGGACGAAGGAGAGGAAGAACATGCGAAGAGCAGGTGGGAGCTGAGAGGAAGGAAGTACTGGTTCGAGGAGAAGCTTTTATCCCAGGTCGGAGGAACACAGTCATCTAGCACAGGGGCGAGAAGCAGAGAAAAATAACGAGGCGGAGAGGAACGGGAACACTGCGTCGACCTCACACGGCTTTCCTTCCTTCTCCACTCACACATCTACCCAGCATCGACGGAACTAGATGCACCCCTTTCCTCGAAGCATTCAAGTGATAAGATACAGCCAGTCGGGCTCGATATTTCCAAGGGCCCGTCAGGCGTCTTGAGAGGAGGAGGGAAGAGGGAGGGAAGGAAGGAGAGCGGAGGCGAGGTCGAAGTTGAGGAGTCGCAGACTGAATTTCAAGACATTCCTCTTGTCTCATCTTGGGGCGGGGGTAAAGAAGGAGCGAGGTCGTGCTGATTTGGGGTCCAGCGTAACAACGTGTGGTAAAGCGATGGGGGAAAGAGGGAGGAGGTTTAAGTGCGAGCTCACAAAGTCCTTCCCCCAACGCCATCAGTCCACCTGCTCTCGAATCTTCTCAAAAAGCTCCAATTTTTGTCCCTATATCTTCTCTTACTCTCTCGGTACCCGTCCCGACAACTCAATCGCGTACCAAGCTCAAAATTCTCGTTCCAGAGACCCTTCAACGAACATCTGTTCAGCTGACCCCTTTCCTCCTCCGAACGGCCGTGTCCTTCCTCCCCTCTCTTCTCTCTTCCAGCACTCCTTACGCGCTCTCCAACTTCGAAAGTCAACCAGACTCACCTCCTACCCGCTTCCCAACAATCTCAACGTCTAAAAAGCGATCTCTTTTCAGCGAGGAGCGGCTTCTTCGAGCTCACGTTAAACAACCTCTCCCTCCCTTCCTCCCTTTCGGCTTCCGCTTCTTCTCCTTCACCATCTACACGCCCAACTCTCACCCCACGTCTATCCAACGCCCTGCATCTTTCTCCTCCGCATGACTACCCCTTCAACTCTCATCGGAAAAGCCGCTGTTCTCAAGGATCTCGACAGCGGATACGAGGTCGTCGACAAGCAGGCTCCCTCTCCTGGGAGAGGCGAGGCGCTGGTTCAGCTCAACTTTTCGGGATGCTGCTACACGTGAGTGTCCACTCTCTCAAAGATCAGTTGAAGAGCTCTTCGCTGACATATCTTGTCGACTTCGTGGGTTCTGTGAGTTTAGCGACACCCAGGCTCGATTCCCTTCTCCCAACGAGCCGCCTCCTCGTCGACCTCACATCGGAGGGCACGAAGGAACCCTAGCTTCCCCCAGGCAGCCCTAGCTAGAAATTACAGGGAGGTGGCCGGATCGATCCTTTCCTTCGTCAACTTTGATTGGCGAAAGGATCTTGTTTCTCAGCTCTCTGGGAGGACCCAGGGTATAAAGAAACGGGAGAGCGACGCGTCGTCAAGATCGCTTTTTTTGTTCAACGGCCTTTGACGGTAGATCTTCTTTTTGGCTCTCCTTCCGAGGTGCCCAGTTCGAACCAACCGGTGTGCTCTTTTCCCTTCGGAGCAAATCTGTTGAAGAGGGAGGAAGAGAGGGAAGGGAGCAAACTGAACTCGGCCCGTTTGGGTCGCCCCTCGCCCTTTTTCTCGGATCTTCTTCTTCTTCCTCCTCGAGAAGGACCATGTTGAAGAGGGAAGGTGGGAGGTTGAGAGTTCTCGTTCTATAGAAGAGCCCCTTCTATACATCTGAGGATACGGGGAGGAAGCCCTCGCTCAGGAGATCCCAACGAGCTCATCAGCTTCCCTCCTTCCTCTCTTCTTCTCGTTTTTCCACTTGAAGGAATGAGCTCCTTCCCCTCCTTCCTTCCCTTTGAGACGAATCATCCCTTTCCTTCTCTTCCTTTCAACCACCACCTCCTTCTTTTCGTTCACTAATGGCAGCAAACTGAAACTTCGCTTCCCTCCGACGACGACCTGATCTCGAAATCATCATTCCTCTTCTTTCTTCTTCTCGAAACGACCAACCAGCACGAACGAGCTCATCCCTCTCCCTCCTTCCCTCTCAAAGACACTCTTCCAACTCTACTACAACTCCACTCTCCTCTCCTTCCTCAGTAGAAATCGATCTCAGCTCTCCCGCTCTCGACGACCGTCTCGAAATCGACGTTGCTGTTCTTTCTTCTTTCGACGAACGAGATGAACGAACGAACAAGCTCAGCTCTCCTTCCTTCCCAGGGATTTCCCTTTCTCTACTTTTACAACCTCTTCCTCCTCTCCTCTTCTTCAACAGAAACAACCTCAACGCTCGCCCTCTCGAGGGTCTGGACGATCCTCTTTGGTGTCGCTTTTTCAAAGGAGGAGGAGAGCGAACGAACGAGCTCACCTTCTCTCCTTCCCTTCGTCTTGTCTTTTCTTTCCTCTCTTCTCCCTCTCTCTCAATCTCTCTCTCTCTTTCTCTCTTTCTCCTCAACAGCAGACTCGTCGCTGCTCCCGTCGACCGTCTCGAACGAGCGTTCGCTCTTATTTCTTCCTTCGACGAGGACACGAACGAGCGAGCTCAACTTCATCCCTTCTCTCTCTTCTCTCTTTCGTTTCCTTCTTTCTTCCAGATTCTCTCTCTTCTCTCACAGTGAGAGCTACAGCTCTTCCGCTCAGTCCGCGACTCGAGACGCGTTCTATTTGTTTCTTCCTTTCTCGAACGAGCGAACAAAGCTCAGCCTTCTCGTTCCTCTTCTTCTCTCCTCCTCTTCTTTCTATACACCTCTTCCACTCCTCTCTTCGTTCTCAGACCACCTTTTCAGCTCTCTCAGTTGGAGCAGAACGAGATCCGCCGTCTTCGTCTCGCTCTTCCCGCGCTTTTCCTCACCTCCCTCCCTCCGTCCTTGGCTCCCTTTCCTCACCCTCTCCTCCCTTCCCTTCGTTTCTTTTACATCTCTCCTTTCTTCTCTGCTACTCCCTTTCTCTCAGCAGAAAGCTGACCTTTTGTGATCTTTTCGCTTTCGTACGCGTCGTTCTTCAACTGCTCCCTCCCCTCTCTCTCTTTTGTTCTTTCTTGCTCCCTTCCTTCTCGAGCTCATCGGACTCTTTTTTTCGAGCACCAAATAATGACGAGAAAGTGTGTTCACAAAAGGGCTCGCTTGGAAAAAGGGAGAGGGACCCAAACCGAGCCTGGATCCGTACCGCCTCTTCCCTCTTCTTCTTCTTCTTTTTTTCGCTTCCTTCCCTCCAACCAGATCCCACCTCTTCCCATCTTCTTTCTTTTCGATTCGACCATGGCTCAACCTCAGGTCCCCTTCATCGGTCCTCAAAACCTTCCGCTCATCCAGGCTCCTCTCGTTCAGATTCCCAACCGACTTACCCAGGAAGCAAAGGATCTTGCTCGCCACCTGGTCACCCTCCCCTTCTACTTCTGGAACGAGAAACACAACTTCCTCTTCCTCACCGTTTCTGGGATCCGAGCCTCCTACGACGACGTCCAAACCCACTTTCTCCCTCTCCTCTACGCCCAGATCGCAGCAGCCATCCCTCACGACCCAGCCACCCACAACTTTGGCTTCTGCACCGGGATCGAACCTCACCAGAACCTCAACCACACCCTCCACACCC
This sequence comes from Mrakia frigida, assembly GCF_051309035.1. Lineage (NCBI taxonomy): Eukaryota > Fungi > Basidiomycota > Tremellomycetes > Cystofilobasidiales > Mrakiaceae > Mrakia > Mrakia frigida. The sequence continues at coordinate 216,190 of NW_027481242.1, read as the reverse complement.
ACACCATGGCCATGGTCCCCAAAACCTCCATCCTTCGTCACGCTCGAGCGTTCAGAACAACCTTCCGAGGACGTCGATACCATCCGTACCTCCAGAAGGTTTACGAGGCAAAGATGATCTACAACTACGACGTCGACGCGTTCAGGGTCTTTGATTACACGTGAGTTTTCTCCTCTCCCAAACAGGCTGAACGGTTTGGCTCGGTCGTTCTTCAGTCGCGTCGAGTCCGAGCGAGTCCAAAAAGCTGAACGCGTCGCGTATGTACCCTCTTCTTCTTCTTTCTTTTCCTCTCCCAGCACCAAGGGCCAGCACGTCACCGGAGCAGCCAACTACGCTACTCTCGAGCAGGAGTTCCTTTACCGAAGGATGGTGAACGGGCAGCTCGTCTACTGAGGAGTCGGACTCATGGGAGAGGGAGAGGGAGAGGGAGCTCGAGGCAGATGGGACGTGAAGGGTTCTTGGTTTTGTTGGTCTGGTCCGTCCTTTTCTGGGGATTCGACGAGTCAGTTGTTCTCTTCTTTCCTTTCCGCTCCTCTTCTGAAAGGTCTCTTCTTCGAAAAAAAAACGGGAGGAAACAAACGAGAGCTTTTCACTTGAAAGACATCAGGGTTCTCCTCGTTCACCTTCCAACCGCCACCACCTCCTCCTTCCTCCCCTTTCTTCCTCCCGCTCGCTTCTCTCCTCGCAGCTCCCCACTATGGACCTCCTCCTCTTCTTATCGCCCTTCTCGCTCCTAGCAACTTCTACTTGCTCGCAGGACTGCACTCGAACGAGCGATTCCTCATCGAGCTCATCTTGCGCTCGTTTCTGGCTCGTTTGGTTTTTGGACTGGAGAGGATGCAGGGAGGAACGTTTTCTCGGATCAGAGCCTTCTTACACGTCTATTCTCGTGAGTCTACTATCTTCGCTTCTCTTTGGGCTCCTTGTAGACGAGAGAGGAGCTCAGCTTCATCGAAGGAAGGAAAACGGTCGAGCTCACCTTGTTCCTTCCCTCGTTTCCCTCAGCTTTTATCCCATCCGTCTCTCTTCAGCTCTCCCTCTCCTCGCCAGGATCTCCAGAGACTCTGTCTATACGCTGCTCTCCACCAACCACCACACCAGACGTCCTTCGTCTTTCCCTATCGACGCTGAAGGCTCTTTCGGCCTCGACCTTTCACCTCCTCTCCTTCCACTGACGGTCCCGCCAGCTTCGTTCACTCGAATCTCGTTGCATCGAGTTCGCCATAACTCTCTTCGTAAGTAAATTCTCTCTCCTTTCATCTCGCTGCAGAGGATGGTTGTTCGTTGGGCGTCTGGAGTCGGCAGAGAGAGCTCGAACGAACGAGCTGACCTCTCTCCCTTCTCCCTTCCTCTTCTTTCTTGGTCTTCTCCATCCAGATCTTCAATCCTCCAACTCATCAACTATCTCTTCTTGGTCTTCCTGGCGTCCTATCCAGTTCGGTTCAACTCTCTCCTTCTCGAACGAGCTCGTTCTCTTTTCGTTGGGTTCGCTCTCGAGAGGCCGGAAGGGACGGGACGGGGAGAGGAAGGTTTTCATCAAGGAGAGCGCATAGACACGTCGTGAGTCTCTTTTTTCGTCTTCGCTTCTCTCTGGCGTTCTATACAGGGACGGAGGAGCTCAGCTTCGTCGAAGGAAGGAAAACGGTCGAGCTCACCTTCTTCCTTTCCCTCCTTTCCTTCTCTTTCTCCTTCGTCTCACTCAGCTCTCCCTCTCTTACCCAGCAGTTCTGCGACTCTACATTCAACCACCTCTCCAACAACCAACCACCACTCCAGACGTCCTTCGTCTTTCCTATCGACGCTGGACGCTCTTTCGACCTCGACCTTCCCTCGTCTCCTCCTGCCCACGGTCCGCCCAGCTCCCGTTCGCTCGGATCTCGTTCTATCGAGCGATCTATAGGTTTCCTTGTGAGTTAAGCTGTCTATTCTTTTGCCTTCTTGTGAAGAGATGGATTCAGTCGGGTCCTCAGAGAGCTCGAACGAACAAGCTGACCTCTCTCTCCCTTCTCTCTTTGCTTCGATCCCTTCCCTCCTCGCCGTTCTTCTTCTCTACCGCTCTTCTTCTCCCAGAATCGACCACTCCCTCTTCGCCTTCTCTTCGGTCGTCCTTCTCAATTCAGTACAACTCTCCTTCTCGATCAGAGCTCAAACGAGGGACGCCGTCGGTCAGCTTCGACGCCAGGGACTCGCTCTCGTTTGGTTGTATGCGGTCAGGGAGAGGAGGAGGAAGGGAGCAGCAGTCCTGGTTAGACGAGAGAGGTGGTAGAGAAGAGTTGGGTATCTCTGTGAGTGCATTTCTTTCCCTCGCTCGAGTGGTAGATGGGTGGCGGGAGGAAGGGAGGGGGGAGTGAGCTCACGTTCGAGCTTGGAGAACGAGTTCTCGAAGGGGAGACCGTTCTCGAGGTGGAGAGGGGTAGCTTGGGACTCGAGGTGACGAGGAAGGATGGCGGAAGAAGGGGAAGAGGTGTTCTCTAGAGGTTTCTCTTCGCTTTCGGAGGAGTCGGGACGCGATGGATGGAACTGCCAAAGATACAGTCTGCGAAAGCCAGTTTTTCGCTCACTGAAAGTTCGAGGTAGAGTGGGAGACGGGTTTCTGAAGCAAAAGGAGGGAGGCAAGCTTCTGGACATCGACTTTCTTCCTCCAGCGGAGAGCGACGCGTCCCTGTTCTCGTTCCGCTCCCCCGACCGGCGTTCCTCACGGAGCAAAGGACATGAAAGCATAGAGAAAATTAATACAGCTAAGGTATCGTAAGCAAAGCAATCAAATCACCTCTGAACGGTCCCCTCTCCTCCCACCTACACCTCCTCTCCCTCCTCTCCCTCCCCTCCTCCTCCTCCTCCTCCTCCTCCTCCCAAGAGCCCTTTCGGTACTCTTGAACAGCAAGAACAGCTCCTCGCCAACACCCCGAACTCTCCTCAAAAGCAGAGGCAGCACGCCCTCTCTCAAGCTCCTCACTCCTCCCTCCCTCCTCCTCCCGCCTCCTCCTCCTCTCAACCTTCCACTCCTCTCAGCCGATTCAAGTACCTCCCCATCCACAACAACGGAACCTTCAACCCGAAAGGGAAGCTTCGACGAGACGAACGAGGGAGAGGGCATCGTGAGCGTCGACATAGCCTACATCGACGTCGTGGCTAAGGAGCTCAGCGAGACCTTCTTGACCCGACAGCAGAGGCCATCGATGCTCTCGAGGTTGTGTTCGAACAGTGGCCTCCATATGGTACTTGTTGCTTGGAACATGGAGAGGCAGGCGAACAGGGACAAGAAGGGAGGGCAGTCGTTCTCGAACTCGAAGGGAGCGAGAGGGACGAGAGGCGACCATGAGTGTACCGGAGGAGGAGGTGGAGACGATGAGGCTGGTGGTGGTGGTGGTGAGGTCGATGGAGGAGGGAAAGGAGTGGCAGCAGGAGCAGGAGGTGGTGAGTGTTCCCTTCTCGTTTCCTTTCTCCTTCCCACTACCTCGTTTGTTCCCTAATCCTTCCTCTTCTCTCTACAATCTTCCTCCTACAGGATCCGTCAAAGTCTTCTCTCCTCTCTCCCTCACTCGATACTGCCATGTGGAGCAAGATCGGGGAAAGATCTGCCCGTGAGTTCACTTCCTCCTTCTCCTTCTCCTTCTCCTTCTCCTCTCCTCGCTCTCGACTTTGAGCTGATTTCTACCCTTCCCGCCCACCCTTACAGATCAACCGAACCTCTCACCTACGACCATCGTCACTCTAAAACCAAAGGAGTCCGAGGGACCGACCCTACTCCCGAATACTCTCGCTTCGTTCAACGAGGTATCGCCTCCCAACCCCGACAACAAACTCCCACCGCTACAAGCCCTACCAGTTCAACCTCCCTCCTCATGAGGATCGGAGCCTCGACTCTTCATCCTCACCCAACCTCCTCCTCCTCTTCCTCTCCTCAACTCCTCAGCAGAATCACCAACTCGCTCCCTCTCCATCCCTCGCCGACCCCTACCTCCTCCCGATCGCCCTCACTCTTCTCAGCGGCGTCTCCCCACTCCACTCGATCCCTCCCGCCAGTTCCATCCTCGCTACCCTCGTCCCTCCAATCCGTTCTCGCCCAAGCTCTCGGGGGCGCCGATCAGCTCTCCGGTCGAGGGGAGAACCCTCCTATCATCATCCAGATCCAAGGGAACCTGAACATCTACGGAGGGATGGAAGGGAGCTCCTACGGAGGGACTGGAGGGAGGAGGAGGGAGGACAAAGAGGCCGGCGACGGTCCGAGGAAGGTTCAGAAGGGAGGAGGAGGGCAGAGGTGGTGGTGAGTAGTAGTAACGTCCCATCTCGTTTCCAAATATAGTCTTCCTTGTTTCGTCCTACCTGTACATATCGCTCTCTCTCTCTCTCGTTCGGACAGTGCTCGAATCTCTCGTCTCGGACTTCCCGCCTCCGTCTTTGCTTCTTGATCTCCCACCTCGCCCATACCTACTTTTTCTGCCTCTTTGCCCTATTCTCCTTTGCTAATACCCCGTATTGAATACAGTAACGACCTTGAGCAGATCGAGAGAGGAAGTGAAAGAAGCCGTTAAAAGACGAGAAGGGGACTTCGAGCGAGAACAGGTCGAGCTCGCAATGTTCTTCTCCTGCCTCCGAAAGAACGCGTTTTGTAGGCTGAATTTATATATTGACTACGAAGACGATAGTAGAGAGCTACGAAAGATAATAAAAAGTGAAGAAGAAAGTCGGGAAGGAGAAGAAACGCGTCTCGAAGCAGGATCGAGACGAGACCGTCGCCTCCCCAGTCGCCCCCCGCTCTCGGGTCCAATCTCCACTCTCCTTCCTTCCCTTGCACCGGCAGCGAAGTGAGGGGAACAAGCATCTGAACATCCGTTTAGCCGACTACAAAATGAGAAAAAAATCGGGGCGAGAAGATTAAAGCGACGACGAGGGAGAGGTGAGAGGAGACGCGTCGCTCAAACGAAGGGTACGAAAAGAGTGTAGAGTCCGAGAGAGAGAGAGAGAAGAAGTCAATTACTCCGGAGCGTATATATGCAAAATAGAGACCAACGTAAGAAACAAGAGCACGAGAAACGAGAGCCAGAGGAGGAACAGAGGAAGGGACGCGTCGACGAGAAGCGGTTACGACCCTCGAGGATGAGCAAAGCTCCGATCTCCCAGCAGATGCTGAAAACTCGAAGCCAAACTGAGAGGAAGGGTTGAAAGTGAGAAAGACGAGGTCAGCAAAAGAGCTCTACGGATTGAAGTGGCGAGGAGAGACGAAAACGAACGAACCTCAAGGGAAAGGAGTGAACTGAGAGCGCCGAGACCCATGAGAAGGAGGTGAAGGAGGAAGGTGACTGGGAAGGGTGATGGGAAAGAAGCGTTGTGCTTCGAAGGATAGCGGAGGTCGGGGACGGGTGTGAGAGAAGGCGAAGGGAGAAGAAGAGAGTCAGCGTGCGTCGAGAGCGTTCTTTGCACTTCTCCCACCTCGAACCATTCCCTCCTCGATCCTCGATGCCACTCCATCTTCTTCTATGAAGACGACCCGGGGACTGACCTATAAGATGCCGGCCTTCAACTCGTAAGGTCAAAGTTCTCCCTCGTACGCGAAAGCAGCAACGGTCGAGCTCAGCCTGAGTCTGCTCAGGGCGAAGAAAGAACGAAAAGCGAGTCAGCTCAAATTCGTTGAAAGGATAACCAAGACAATCGTGACTGGGCTGACAACGGAGAGGAAGAAGAAAAAGAGGGAAGACTCACCGAGGAACCGAGAGAGGAAGGTCAGGGGAAGGAGGAGGACGGCGACGTGAACTTCTCCCAAATGCCTGCGAAAGGTTCAGATCCGAGGTGAAGGAGCGATGGAAGGGGTTTTGATGGGAAGGCAAGAGAAGAGAGGAGAAGGGTCAGCCTCGGAAACGAAGGAAGAGGTGAGAAAAGAGGTGAGAAAAGAGGGAGGGGGGAGGGAGGAGGGAGGGAGAGAGGAAAACGAGGCCTTCAACTCACCGAGAAAAGATCTTCCCTATGGAATTCGGACGAACCTGCAAGTCGAAGATAGCCATTACATACAGAGAGCAAAAGGAGCAGGTGAGTCAGTGACAGAGTTCAAGATAAAGGAAGGAGGTGAAAACCCTCGCGGGACCATCCTCCTTCTCTCTCCCTTTCGTCTCCGAACTGCTAGTCGAACGGCGCAGAGACGAATGTGGGAGAAAGGAAGGATAGATGGAAAGGCGAAGGCGAAGGACTGGTTGGAAAGTGTAGGGACTTGTACTCACAGGGAGAGCATGAGAAAGAAGGGAAGAGGGAGGGCCCGACCGAATGACGACTCTCTCGACACGAAGGTCTGCAAGAGAGAGTGATAATGCGAGAGGTGAAGAAGAAGAAGACCGTGTCAGTCTGGCACGAAAACGTTTTCGTACTCGTGGAGGAAGAAAGAAGGAAGAAGAGGGAGGGAAAGAGGGACGGCGACTCACTCGAAGGGTTGCGTGAAGCGTCGATTTGAATGAACGAGAGAGCTGGTTCGGTGGCTGATAGAGCAAAGATGGAAAAGACGAGAGGAGGAGTCAGTAAGGGCGACATGAGAAGGGATTTTCATCGCGAGAGGGAAGGGACCGAGAAACGCGATGGATGGACGAAGGAAAGACTCACAAACGAAGACAGCCAGGTTTCAATACCACTGAGGTTCAGACTATTGATAATCTGGAGGATGCGATAAACGTTGGGTCAGTACTGGCCTACGAGAAGGAGAGGGAAAAAGGACGAGAAAACAAGAAGACGTCCTCGATGCTTCGTCTCCCACCTTTCCTTCCCTCTTCACCTCAAGGTCGGAACTGACACGACGGCAGCAGCTAGTCGGAAAGCTCACAGACACAGAGTGAGGTGAAGAGTTGAGAGAGGAGGTTGAGCGAAGGCAAGGAAGCCAACTGGTGGAAAGGGATGGGAGGAAGCGAGGAAAGGAAGGTTCGTTCTCGCCCTGCTTACACTCGTAAGAGTGGTTCTGGACTCGCCTAATGATGCATTACAGGAGGACGTGCGAACCTAGAAGGATTTGGTAGTGGTGTAGAATTGGAGATGGAGATGTAGGACGATGTAGTTGAGAGGAAGGGGAGGGGGCCGTCTCTTTTTCGTTTTCAAAGTTGACGGAGCGGATGTTCTGCCTGCCTCCCTCTCCCTTCCTCTTGCCACCCACCCACTCCCAAATCAACATGGAAATCCCCAACTCCTGTACGTAGCCTCTCTCACCTGAACACTCGCTCTGCAAACCTGCGATCAAAGAGCTGACCTTCATCTCCTTTCAGCCCTCAAACGAAATGATCCGACTACAGCCGAAGAGGTCAACAAGTCGAGTTCGTCTTCTCTCTTCCCGCCTTGCCTCTCGAGGGAGCTGACTTGCCTTCCTTTCTCGTCTCAGGTGTCAACCTTAAGAAGCCTACCAGAGGGAACTCATTGAACCGAAAGAAGGCGAGGCGACTTGATGGAGAGAAGAATCCCATCCCTCCAGGTGAGCTCTTTCTCCCTCCTCGCTCGATTCTTCGCTCTTCGGTCCTCGAGTCGATCTCCCCTCTCGCGAAAACTTGCGCTGACTTCGCTAAGAAGGCCAAGCTCAATGGCTGGCTAGCCAGTGGACATTGGAATCACAACGGGGAGACGCGTCGGACTCGCTCATCCAACAAACTCACTCTTTCCTTTACGTTTCAAACCACGGAGAGTATCAAGCATGAAAAAAAAGACAGACAAACGTCTCCTCGAGTATCACAATGAAACTCGGCACAGGCTCGTCTGAATTTGGTCAGTTCCAGCGCGTTCAGTCGCCTCGACGCGTCGTGTATCGATGGAATAGCCGTATTCCACCACTTTTCATAGCGAGAGCATCGTTTTATCGAAGTTGGGATACTAAATTGTCCAGATGGTTAATTTTCCTGGGGCGTATTCGAATCTGAGGGGACGGAGAGGCGAAATCTACTTTTCGTGGGCGCCCACGAAAAGTGTCTTGTCGCGATATATCAGCCACTTTCGTCTCTGAACTTTGGGTTTTCGAGTCTATGTAGAGCAGAGTAGATCATAGTTCGGTCTAGGGCCATCTCGCTGTGATAAATGTCAAATTTTCGGCGATGGTCGCGATTCGGTGAATTCGGGAGCCCGCGAGACGAACCCTCGAGTTGATTGGGAAATTCTTCGACTATCTGACCAGCTCGTTGTTGTTTCGAGGTGTATGCGTACCCTTTCTCTCGTTGGAAGAGGTCAGCACGAAGATACGGGGATCCCAGGCGTCGAAGCGTCGGAAGGGACGAAAGCATGATCTCCAAGTTGGAAGTCGAGGAGCTCATCACGTTCATCTCGTCTCGCACTCAAACTCCTCTCCCACAACTGAACACCGTACAACTGAAGTCCTTCTCGACCCTTACCGTCGAGAGCGAATCCGAGTCGAAAGCGTGGAGGACGAAGTGAACGGAGAGATGGGCGCTGCTGAGACCGGACTCGCAATAGTGAGGAATCGGAAAGAAGGTGGAAGAGGGGCTCTGGTCGGTTGGAAGGGAGGTCGTAAGATTTTTCGAGATGGGAAGATGGTGGTCGTTGAGAAGAGGAGAGAGAGGAAGGAAGGGCTCGAGAAGTTGAGCTCGATTTCGTACTTTCCTTCGCAGGCAAACGGCTTTGAACAAGATGGCACCTTCCAACGCTTCGTTTCAACTCAAGCCTCCCATCTCATTCCAATCCCAGCCGGTCTCTCCGACGAACAAGCTGCTCCGTTGATGTGTGGAGGAGCTACCGTTTTCTCGTGAGTTATCTTTCCGTCTTACAATCCGTCGCGTCCTTTCTGAGCTCACCCTCTTTCTTGCTCTCGTTCGTCTCAGCGCTCTTCTCACCTCTGGAGTCACCGCAGGTCAGTGGGTCGCTATTCCCGGAGGAGGGGGAGGACTCGGTCATCTAGCCATTCAGTACGCCAAAGCGATGGGAGCGAGAGTAGTCGCCATCGATATCCCGACGAAGGAGAGGTTCTGTCGAGAGACGTGCGGAGCCGACGAGTTTGTGGATGCGACGAGTGCTTCGCTCGTAGAAGAGGTTGTGAGGATTACTGCAGGTGGTCCTCATGTGTCGTGAGCTGCTTATCTCTCTTCGATCTCGCTTGACTCTCGTAGCTGCTGCAGAAACTGACCGCTCGCGTTCTCTTCTTCGTTTGCAGAATTGTCACGAGCTACCGAGCTTACGAATACGTCCATCAGCTCAATCTTCACCTTTCAGTTGGAACTGAATCTCTTCTCTTCTTTCCTCTACCTTTTAGATCTGCCTTCAACTTTGCTCGAGTCCGAGGGGTGGTGATGCTTGTTGCGATGGGACTCACGCAACTCGACACGACCGTCGCTGTGATCAAGGGGCTTCGGCTCATCGGAACCTCGACAGCATCTCGAGCTTTGACCACGAGGGCTCTGGAGGTAGCTGCTCGAGCTGGAGTGAAGGCTTCGTTGGAGATTCGGGCGTTGGGCGACGTCGAAAGAACGATGGTTGATTTGAGAGAGGGAAGGATTTCGGGAAGGGTTGTGATTGATATGACTCTTTGAGCTTTCGGCTCTCTTTTGCGATTGAGCAACTCTGAAAGGAAAGCATACTCCTGGCGACGCTGGTCGGCAAGGAGAGGAAAGGAGGAGAGCAGGAGAGCTCACCCGCGGCGCGAAATCCCCTTCGACCTCCTCTCCCTTCCTTCTTTCCCTTCCTTCTTTTGCCCTCCCCTCCCTTCTCAGGCCGTCTATCAACCTCGGAGATCGTTCCAATCTCTCTTGAGGGGCCTTGCCATGAGCGGTTGAACCAAAAAAGTCCCCGTCAAGCCTGTCAGGTGAGGTTTATCGTACTGTTAAAAAGACGTGAGCTTCGCCTAATCTTCCTATCTCTCTTCTTCTTCGCAGGTCTCCTCTTCCTCTTCTTCTCCCTCAACACCCACCCTCTCAGACTCAAGATGACGACTCTATCTACCAAATCCAAGTCGGAGACCGAGATCGCTATCGAACCAGTCTTCTCGGGAGGTTCGTGCTCGACATCCTCCTTCACTTCCTCCTTCTCCGTTCAGCCCACTCTGAACTGGCGCTTCCTTCGAGCTCGTTTGCTAATACGCTTCTTCTTCTACTTCTTCGAACCACAGCAAAGACCGAAGCTCTCGTAAATGTCGAAGCCGTTGAGCTGCTGGAGGACAAAATGGGTATACAAGATCAGCTCGTTCGAGGTTTGTGCTCGTTCCTCCCTCCTCGCCGTTCTCGCTCACTGATTCGCAAATTCGTATCGGCTGACCCCGTTCTTCGTCTTCTCAGGATACGGGACCTTCGCTGCTATTCTTCTAGGTCTTTGTGGTACCAACTCCTGTGCGTTCTCGCCGTAGAGCCTCTGAGAGAAAGAAGCAGACCTCCTCTGTGACTCTGACTCGTCTCCCCTTCTCTTCTCTCTCAGGGACCGCCGTCGCAGGATCTTTCACGCTCAGTCTGTCTACCGGAGGTGCTCCTGTGATTGTATGGGGTCTCTTCATCTAGTAAGCTCGTCTTCCTATCTGCGTTTTGACTCGAGACGCGTCTTTGACCTCGCTACTCTTCTCTCTCTCTCAGCTTCCCTTTCGCCATGGGAACCGCTCTCAGTCTCGGAGAGCTCGCCTCAGCCTTCCCATCTGCTGCTGGACCTTCCCATTTCTGCGCTTGCCTGGGAGCTCCCTCTCGCTCGAGGTTCTACAGTTTCCTCGTTGGAAGTTTCAACGTCGGTGAGTCCTTTCCTGTGCGTCTCTCGAGGAAACGATGTTGACCTCGCTCTTTCTTCGACAGCTGGATTATGGAGCGGGATGGCATCCTTTCTCAGTATCGCTGCTCAGCTCGTCCTGGGAATGATTGTCGCAGAACCTTCAGCGTGGCAAATCACGGTCGCCATGTTGATCCTGCAGGCCGTCACGCTTGCCATCTCGATCTTCGGGAGGAGAGTTTTGCCTTACCTCTCAACCGGAGGACGTGAGTCTTGTTCTTTTCTCCCATTTCTACCACTCCCAGCTGACCTCGTGGTTCCTTTCCCTCGTCGTAGTCATCTGGATCGCTGGAGGACTCGTCGTGATCGTCGCAATAGTCCTTGCGAAGGCTGGAGGAGTATATCGCCCATACGCCGAGGTGTTTGCCTTTGTGAATCCCACAGGGTGGTCGGACGAGATCGCAGCTTGCATCGGAATGCTGCTCGCCGCCTACTCGTACGTGATCTTGCCAATCCGTCTGACTCTTTCTCGGCTGATCCTCGTCTCGTCCCTTCCTTCCTTTTTGCTCCTCCTTCTTCTTTCCCTCAAGGTACGGAGCCGTCGATACCGCTATCCATCTCGGAGAAGATATGAAGAACCCTGGGCGTGACGTTCCTATCACGGTGAGTCCATTGCCTCAAAGCCCAACGTCTCGACGCATCGAATCGAACCACCTCGTTCTGACCTCTCTCCCTCGCAGATGATCGCCGTCACCATCGGAGGACTCGTCTTTCCTATCTTTTACATGCTCCCCCTCCTTTTCGCCGTCCAGGATCTGGAAACAGCTTCAGAGGCATTCTCTCCCCTTTGGGCGATTTATCGAGATGTCGGGAAATCGGACGCGATGGCCAACTTCCTCTCGGCTATCCTCCTCATCTCCGTCATGTCCACTCTCGTCACCGTACAGCTCGCTACGCCTCGAATGACTTGGGCTTTCGCCCGAGACGGTGGATTCCCTTTCCAGGAGTTGTGAGTTCTCTGGTTCTCTTTTCGTCGCCTTCCTTCGGAACATGGAGCTGACACGTCCTTTTCTCTTCGCAGCTTCTCTGAGGTCTCCCCTACACTCGGTTACCCGTTCAAGGCTCAGCTCCTCGCCAACTTTGTCGTCGCTCTTCTCGCCGTTCTGTGAGCCATCTTCGAGCTCGTCAATCCCTGTGGTTCGTTGTTGCTGACTTTATCTTCGCCCCTCCTCCCCAGCTACGTCGCCTCGACCACCGCCTTCTTCTCGATCATCAGCAGCTCCCTCGCTTTCGTCGATCTCGTTTTCCTCGCATCCATCACCCTCCTCATCCTGAACCGACACAAGATGGACGCCAACCCTTCGAGCAGAGGAGTCTTCTGGCTCGGGAAGTGGGGATACCTCGCCAACGCTCTCGCCATTTTCAGCAACGCTTTCACGTGAGTCTACAACTCGGAGAGAAACAGAAGAGAGTGAGAAGAACGACGCTGACTCGCCTCGTCCCTTTCTTCGACAGCATCATTTTCGTCTCGTTCCCTAGCTTCATTCCCACAACGGCGAAAACGATGAACTACAACGTCGTTCTGGTTGCTGGTTGGGCCGTTTTCACTCTGGTTTGGTGGTTCTGTGGCGGAAGGAAGAGGTATACCTCGCCCGTAAGTGGGCTTCTCGCTCCTCGTCGCTTCGGACAGGGAGCCTCAACTGACCGTGTACTTTCCATTAATTTTCACCAGAAATTCAATCTCCACACAAGTTTGCTGGAGGAACAAGGCGGGGAGGAGCTCAAGCGATGAGGGAGGGGGAGAGGAGGGGAGGGAGGAGGACGCGTCGTCGTCGCTAGATTTCTCCGTTCGTTCAGATCGATAGTTGTATTCTGGTTTGCGTTATCATGGTTTCTTTTATTTATCTGTTCCTTTCCTTGACTTGCTTCCTATCACCCAGACTACCGAGAAGGAAGAACGAAAATCAAAGCGAGGAGTCGACGTCGACGACGCGTGATGATCGGAGCGGAATCTTCCCTGAGGGTTCTCCCAGACCTCGAACAAGATGTTGTCTTACCTTTCTCATCTTCGAGCCTTCTGCAGCTTATCGAAGTGGAAGAAGGCAAGCAGGGCGAACCCAAAAAAAATCCCTCAACCAAACCGTTTATGATTTCACACCCTCGCTCGCTCTCTCTCTCCTCTCTCTCCTTCAACGGCCAGCATGCCCACGCTCGATGTCTCTCAGACCTCCATCGCTCTAGCACTTGTGAGTCTCAAATCGAAGGAGAAGAAGGAATCGAAGCTTTCATAGAGGCAGCAGAGAAGGTTCCGCTCGACGATGCTGATTCTCTTCGCCCGTTGGTTCCCTTGGCCTGCTTGTTTTTTTTTGGGAACTCACAGATTGGAGCTTGGATCTCTATCTGCGGACTGGTCACCTACATCTTGAAGGAGAAGCTCTACCTCTCAGAACCTCTTCTCTGTCTCGTCTTTGGCATCCTTAGTGAGGCGTCTTCGTTCAAAGAAGGAGAATCCGGAACGTTCGAGCTCACCTTCCCTTCCTCCTGTTCTTTCTCAGTCGGCCCTTCCTCCCTCGGATGGCTGACTCCTCTCAATTGGACGGAAGACCAAGAGTCGCTCAACGAAGTAACCTATCAAGTCGTTCGAGTTGTTATCGGGATTCAGGTTCTCTTTGCTGGTATAACACTGCCAAAGTGAGTCGACGGTCCCTCCTCCCTCCTCCCTCACATTCCTGACTGTCCTCCTCTGACCCTTTCCAGAGCCTACCTCAAAAAACAACTGCAATCCCTCATCATTCTTCTCGGTCCCATCATGCTGTTTGCTTGGGGAATGTCGTCGTTGATCATCTATGGATTGTTTCGACAATTGACCTTCGTGAGCTTACTTTCTCTCCTTCCCTCTCCTCTCGCGTCTCGAAAGCCTGACCTCCCTCCTCCTCCAATTTTTAATCAAGCTCGAGGCTATGGTTATTGCCTCGGCGGTGACGCCGACCGACCCCGTGTTGGCGAACTCGATAACCAAAGGGAGGTTCGCGGAGAAACACGTGCGTTCTGTCCTCTCTCTCCTCTCCTCGTCGACGCTTCGTGCAAACCACCTCGTTGAACAACAAGTCATCTACTTTCGTCGCTTGTTTTCAAAAGGTACCTGAAAACGTTCGAAACATCATCGTCGCGGAGAGGTGAGCTCAGAGAGACGTGCGATTGTTGTCGATGAGAGGGATGCTGACCTTCACTTCTCCGTTTTCCAGTGGAGCGAACGACGGCCTCGGGTTTCCTTTCATCTATCTTGCTCTTTACCTTATCCTTTGGCCGAACCCTAACTACACGTAGGTCACGTTGTCGTATCAGCCCCTCTCTTCGAGTCATTCCAGCGTTGTCGTTCTCGTCGCTGATCCTCGTTTTTCGTCTCCTTCAGTCCCGTCTCGTCCCCTGGCGGAGCGATAGCGAAGTGGATCTACGAGGTCTGGCTCTACCAAATTGCTCTCTCGGTTCTGGAAGGACTCGTTATCGGCTACGTAGCTAGGAGAGCGTTGAAGTATGCGAGGTTGCATCAGGCGCGTCCCTTTCCATCTCCATTGAACGTTCCGAGGCTAACTCGTTGCCTCCTCTTTCTTCAGTACGTCGAGCACACTTCTTTTCTCGCCTATGGGGTTGGACTCTCCTTCCTCACGCTCGGAGTTGTCGGTATGGTAGGAGGAGACGACGTGCGTTCACTTCTTTCCTCTGCTCGTCCGACGTATCGAACTGAGTCTTCGTCTCTCTTCCCTTCCCCAGATTCTATGCTGCTTCATTGCGGGAAACTCCTTCACATGGGACGATTATTATCGGCTCGAGACAGAGGACAGTTCGTTCCAAGACGTGATCGACAGTGAGTTTTTCCTCCTTCCTTTTTCGTCTCGACTTTCGCCGCTTCGGCCCCACCTCTCTAACGCTTGCTGATCCTCTTTTCTTCCTCCTAGCCCTCCTCAACTCAGCCGTCTTCACGTATATCGGTGCCTTAATCCCTTGGGGTGAATTGACGAACCCTACCTACGGTTTGTTCTCCCTTCTTTTTTTACGCTGTCTCGTCGCTCGAAATCGGTTGACCGACTCTCTTCGTTCGTTTTAGGTCTCTCGCTTTGGCGTTTCGTCGTGGCCGCCATCTTGATTCTGATGGTGACTCTATTCCATCCGCTCAACTTTCGAAGACGCCCGCCCAACTCACCTCCTCTTCCTTCGACGCGTCGAACAGTTCCGTCGCCTTCCTTTCGTCGTCGGCCTGACTCGCTGGACTCCCGCCTTCTCGGTTCGTCTGTTCATCATTTCCCAGTCTTAAAGCAGATCATTTCTTGTGCTAATCACTTCCTTCATGCTTTCCAGTCTTATCGAGAGGTTCGTCGATTGTCGTCGATCATTTCCCTTTCCCGCACTGTCTCGAGCATCGATCTGACCGCTTCTTCTTTATCCTTCAGAGTACTTTCGCTGGGTTCTTCGGACCTATCGGTTTGTCCAGCTTCTGCTGGCCATTCTTCTCCTCGACATGGATCTGACGCTCCTTCCCCCACCCTTCTTCGCCTTCAGGCGTCAGCGCTGTTTTCTACGTCCAGGTTGCGCTTCGAGTCCTACCAGACGACGAAGCAAGTCATCGTCTCCGAACAGTCATCACTCCCATCGTCTACTTCGTTATATTCTCAAGCATTCTCGTCCACGGTGAGTCGTTCGTTTCCTTATGCTCGACGCGTCGCCTCTCCGCTAACTCTCCTCTTCTTTCCTTAGGATGTACCATTCCTCTGGTCAAATCTTTCGTCCCAGTCCAAACCTTCATCCGAACCCTCTCCCACTCCACCAAACTCTCTCCCAAGGCCACGAACGCGTCCGCCGTCGGATCTCTCGAGCCCACGGACCCAGTCCCCCCTGCTGCAGGCTCTTTGGTCGTCAACTTCCACAACCCTCCCATGTTTTCTGCTTCCGGGGAGACTGTACCGACGAGCTCAGATCTTCATCTCAGACAAGAGGATCTCGGAGACGCTGTTCCCATCGACCCAACGGCGATGTCGAGGAGGAGGGTTCAGATTCATCTGGGCGACTTCTCTTCGTCGGACGAGAGCCATAGGGAAAGTGGGATGGAGGGACTCGAAGAGCGGAGGGTGGAGTCGGATCGAAACGGAGTGGTTGAAGGAAGGGGATGACGGTGTCCGAGGCGGGAGGAGTTGGTGGATGGACGAGAAGGGAGCAGTTGTTCGAGATATAGATTGGACGAAGAGGATAGTCGCACCGTGGGATCTTCATGGCCATTTCTTTTGTAGTCTGCAGCGGGAGCTACTGCTGAAAACTGCTCGCGTCAAATCGAAAGATTGACGCGTCGGAATTGAAACGACGCGTCGTTCGTCTTTCCCTTCGGATCTCACAGATCACTTTTCTTGCTCGATTCAGCCAGATAACTGTAACTACTATACACAGCACCCCGACTCAGGCGGCTGGGCGACGTCTGAGAAGGTTCGTCTGAGAGTGGCGGAGACGCTCCGTCTCCAGCCGTCTGACGACTTCAAAAAGACAGACGCTACTTCTGCCGCCTGAGATCCGCCGTCTGAGAGGTCGTCGGAGAGCGTCAAGAGTCGTCAACGAGTGTCTACGACGGGATATCAAACGACAGCGGTCTTTGCTAGCTTTGCAATTTTTAGTAATAGTTCGCTCGTCGTTTGGTTAGAAACCTTTTCTTGTCCTCGCTTTTCCTCCCTGCTGCTTCCTCTCGCTGGAAAATCTAGTAGTAGACATCACATCCTTCTATGTACTAGCTAACTACGCCCCTCCCAGCACCTTCTACCAACAAATGTCCCTCGGAACAACCTAAAGAAAGGAAAGAAGAAAGAAAACAAGACGGTCAGCCTCGAAGCGAAGGAGAAGAGTCGAGCGATGAGAAGGTACGTACGGTGAGAGCGAGAGAGCAGAATGGAACCGGCGAAGACAAGATCCAGCGAGGCAGTAGAGAAGTCGGAGAGCACCAGAAGCAGATGTCGAAGAGAGTGGAGAACGCATCAGAGAGCAGGCGAAGACAGAGAGGTCGACTGAAGAGAGGTTGTTGACTGAAGAGAGAGGTTGTTGACCAAAGAAAGTGGAGACCGAGCACCGAGAAGACGCAGAAGCCAGCAGAGTAGAGACCGGTGAGAACACAAGGATGTTGCCAGAGAGAGAACGCGTCAGACGAGGAGCGAGTTTGGTTAGCTGGAGGGTGAAGGCAGATGAGAAGATCGAGAGGAAGGGAGGTTGAAGGAAGGAGGAGAGACGAGGCGTACCAGCTTTTCTCCCATGCCCTCTTCCATCCAAAACGAGAGAGAGCAAAGTCAGTGAAGTTTCTGAAGTGTCCCGAGCGGAAATCTATGCTTTTCAGCGAGCGATGACCTTCTTCCTCACTCGGACGCCAGCGAACGACAACACTCCTTCCTCCCCCTCCCTTCCTCTTCCTCCCTTCGCCCTTCTCCTTCCTCCCAAACCCATCCATCCAAACCTGAGGAGAAACCCAGGACATACCATGAGACGATTCACTCTTCCTCTTAAAGCCACCTTACAAGTCTTTCCCTGTTTGTGACGGCGAGCGATCTTGAGAGGGGAACGAGGAGGAAGGAGTCGACGATGTGATGGATTCCTGAAGCTCTTGCGCTGAGAAGTACGTTTCTGTAAGAAATCCAAAGAGGAGTTCTGGTCAGTCCTTGTCTCGAGCAGAGTTGAGGATGGTGCAAGGAGAGAAGAGGGAAGGAGGGAGGGAAGGAGGAGGGCGGAGGGGAGAGAAGAAGGGAGGGAGGGGACTCGAAGGAAGGAGGACGTACCCATCTCCAATTCGCACAGGGTTGAGGACCTGGGTATAGAGAGGAGTCACCAGGGGTAGAGAAGCGGAAAAGGGGCGATTTGGGAGTCCAAGCTGAGGAGGGGGATGGGGGTTGAGGAGGAAGAGAGCAGGCTTCAAATCGAACGAAGTGCTGGCGAGAGAGGGTTTCGTTCCGAAGGACCCCCACCCTCCGAGGCAAGTTTTTTCTAGTTTTTTTTAATGCAGTCAGATTCAATATAGCCCCAAGCGACATCCAGCAAGAAAATCATCACCTGGAATCAGAGCGAAACGTGATTACTCTGACCTTCAGCGCGCCAAACCGTGCGCCAGCCAAAATCGGTCGGAGAAGGCTTGTATTTTTCTATCTCACTCCAAACCCGTAATCGGACCTTCTTGAAATTCACCTCCTCTCTCTCGCGTCTTTTTCGAGCCTGAAAAAACTTCTGGAGGAGCTCAGACGATCATGCGAAAGTCGCTCCTTAGACGTCTCAAGACAGCGACAGCGGAGGAACGCGCCCCGACGTGTTTCCAATCCTGACGCCTGCAGACGACCTCTTTCTCTCTCTGACGGAAGCTCAGACGCCAAAAGGAAACTCATCGTCTGGGGGAGTCAGGCTGACGCCTAGCGACGCCAGGAGGTGGGCGCTGTGTAGAGGAACTTGTCTTCTGCATCGCCTCAAACGTTTGGTGACGATCTTTGTTTTCCGGGGTGCTTGCATTCCGACCTTCTTAGCTGCGAGTTTAAGTTTTAGGGTTCTGTTTGAGTCAAGCTCATCAACTCCTCCTTCTTTTCTCTCTCTTCTAACTTCAACCTTTCCCCTTGCCTTCATGACCCAGGACCATCTGCTCGAGGTCAGCCTGCTCCTCTCCTCCCACTTCTCTTCTTCTCTCACTGACATCGGCTCTTTTTGTTTCGCAGCGAGCTAGAAGGAGGCCAGGCCCTGTCGCTTGGTTTCTCCTCGCGTTCTCTCTGTGCCTCTCCTACTCCCTCTTCGTCGAATCGGACTCCCTATACCTCCCTACCCTACTCCCCTTCCTCGATTCCTCCCCTTCCTCCCTCAACTTTTCAGCAATCGACAACTACGAAGATGGTCGCTGGCAAGCGCTTTCCGAACCGATTGACTCTCTTTCCTCCCTTGCAGCTCTTTACCCAGGCGTAGGGTTTAGCAACGCCAGCTGTGGAGGCGGTTTGGATAGGCTCTTCAGGATAGCAAGTTGGGAATGGGTTGGAGAGGATGGGGCAGCAGTTGGGTGGGAGGGAAGGAGGTTTTTGGTCGATGCTCTTCGAAGAGCGGGAGGGTTGTTCTTCGTTGGAGGTCAGTCGTCTTTTTCCTTTCTCTCCTTCCTCGCACACTCAGCTGATGGCTCTTTCCTTAGACTCAATCACGAGGATGCACTTTGAGGCTTCCAATTTTTTGCTCGAGGGACTCTCGTTCCAGTATAAGGAAATCTACACGACGACTCAACCTCTCTTCGTCTACAAAGTCCTCGAAACGATCATCAAGAATCCCTCTCACGCCGTCCTCACGCTCAATCCCTTGCATCCAGCCGTCGAGGATCTTCTCCAAGAGGCCGGAGTCGGGAAGGAGAGAATCGATGCGCCTGTGCTTTCGATGTTTCGTTCAGATTTCCTCGGGAGCGACAGGGAATCTATCGACACGGCTTGCGCCGAGAACGGAGTGAGTCGATCTCTCTTTGTTTTTGTCCAGGTTACCTTCAGCTGACGAGCTCCTATCTCTTTCAGGTCGCCTTCAACTGGGAACAGAAGGTCATCTTCTCGTTCGACTGTGAGTCGAAGCGACGGAGCTGGGGAGTTGAAGGCGATCACTTCGCCTTGACCAAGCAAGCACTGATTCCAACCTTGACGTCCTTCCTTCAGGGTTATCGGTCCTCAAGAACTACACTCGTATCGAATCACCATCCAGGACTCTCGTAGTTCTCAACACAGGGTCAGTCTCGTTGTCGTTCTCTCTCAGTCTCCTCTCCCTCGAACTGATCGACGCGTCTGCCTTTGTTCTCAGACCTCACTGGGGAGTCTCTCCTTTCAAGGATCCTCGAGCTCCTCTGGAACTCGTTCTCGGGACCATCAAGTCCATCGTAAGCCCTCGCCTCCTTCTCAGCAGCGGAAACAAACCGTCAGGCTTTCGCTGACCCCTTCCTTCGTTTTTCGTTCGTCGCTCGCAGGTCCGAGGAGTTTTCTCTTCTCTCGCCGTCCTTCCAAACATCGAGGTCGTCGTCAGAACCGGATATCCTGGTCAAAGGGACTGTATCAACTTCACCACTCCATTTGAGGACGTCGCTTGTGAGTTCCTCCCTCTTCGATCCTTTCGTGAGACGCGTCGAGCTCACCTCGCTCCTCCTTTCCCCTCCCCACTTTGGAAGCCGCCAACACCAACATGTACGGATGGGATCGCATACCGATGATCAACGAGATTCTTAGGGAGAACATGGGTGTTCTCTACCCTACTCCTTCGCTGCTGTTGGACGTCGAGAGGCAAGGCACGATGCGAGGGGACGCGAGGTTGAAGCCAGATGTGAACGGGGGCGATTGTCTTCACAGTACGTTTTTTTTTCTCCCTCCTTCTCACCCCTTCAACTCGAGCTGACTTCTCTTTCTCTTCCTATCTCTCGTTCAGTGTGCCCTACTGCGATCGCGGAGGACTGGTCGAAATGGATTGGGATGGCGATGAAGCAGGAGGAAGGGTGGGGGACATGAAGGGGGCTGGTTCTTCTCTCAACAGATTTCGTGCGCCTCATGTCGACTTAGAGGGTTTTTAGATGGTTTATAGATGTCTCATGAACTTTACGCGATTCTCTCTTCTCGAGGGAGGAGCGATCCAACGAGCGACGCTCGTTCTCTTCGCTCGAGTCGACTTCGCCACGCTTGAGTCAGAAGAGGATGAAAACATCGACGAAGGATGGTGAAGTGAGACGACAAACGACCTCTATCACGCCGTTTAAGACCGAGGCACAAACGAAGGAAAGTGAAGGCTCATCGTGATCGAACAAAAAGTCAACCGAATCTCGACGCGTCTCTCTCTCTTTACTTGTTTCCGTGGCCCATGTGGAGCTTCTCGGCAATCTTGCCTGGGTAATCGAGTAAAACCCACAAAAACGGATAGTCAGTACGAGTTCTCAAAGAACAGAAAGATGACGAACGAGGTAGAATCAAAGACTCACCAACCATTCCTCCTCCTCCTCCCATCGCGTCCTCCCCGTCCCTCTTCCCCATCCCTCCAGTCCCCTTGACACCCCCAGGAATCGTGTTGTTGGTTCCAGTTCCCTCTCCTCCTGAGTGAGAGACCGGTCCTCCTCCCGAAGCGGTCGTCTCTTCCCGAGGAAGGTAGTCGGCGTCTCCCTTCGAACCGATGGTAACGTCGACGTTTCGAGGGTCAACCGTTCGTCGGTGATCGGAGACGCTGAGGAAAGAAGAGGAGGAGACGTCAGATCGAGGAAAGGAAGGAGAGAACGAGAAGGTAAAAAAAAGGACAAACTGAGTAGATCCAGGCTGCTCGCCGAAGGTGTCTCCTCCTAGGTGACCAGATTTGGTGAGTCCTCCTGCCTCGCCCTCAGGTCGAACTCCTTGTCCCTCGACGCTCCTCCCTGAGTCAATTCCTCGCTCTGAGTCGAAGTTCCTGCTCGAGACGGGCTCGTGAGTGGTGTGGTGAGTGCTGTGGGTAGGAAGAGTAGAGTCGGTGGTGTTGTGAGAGACGTGGGAGGTGTGAGAGTGAGTGTGAGAGTTGGAGGAGGAGTTGTTGTTGTCGTGGAAGATGTCTCGAGCGGGGTCGTTGGAGGTGGTGTTGGAGTCGGCGGAGGTGTAGGTGTTGTTGAAAGAAGACATGGTAGAGACGAGAGTTGTGCTTTTGTGGTTTGGAAGGGGGAGTGTGGGTGTGGGTGTTGGGAGGAAGAAGAGAGGGAAAGGAGGAGGGAAGAAGAAAAGGGTTGGCCAAGGGAGATGGGGCGAAGTGACGTCGCGGACCTGACGCGTCGCCCCAGACAATTTTCTTGCTCTTCGTTTTTTGCAGAGAGAGAATCATCAGCTGAAGAGATCGGATGATGAGAAGAACGAGGTCTGTTTGGCGAAGGGGCAAGGGAGCGAAGGGGGCGACGCGTCGAGTCGAGTCTCCTCCTCGTCTCCTCTCCCTTTCCTTCCTTTCCTTCAGTCCGAGAGCAGCAAGCGACAAAGAAAATAAAGGGACATGAAGATCGTTTGTGGTGCTCGTTGTGGAAAAGTGTGCTAGAGGCGTATCGAAAGAGGTCGTGCGTTTCGTTGTTCGTTCCTCGTTCGTCGAGAGATCTGCGAAGAACGAGTAGAATCGCGAGAACAGTGATCAGCAAGAATGCCTACAAGACGAGT
Source organism: Mrakia frigida (assembly GCF_051309035.1). Lineage (NCBI taxonomy): Eukaryota > Fungi > Basidiomycota > Tremellomycetes > Cystofilobasidiales > Mrakiaceae > Mrakia > Mrakia frigida. The sequence continues at coordinate 194,384 of NW_027481242.1, read as the reverse complement.
AAGGGACCAATGGGAAGACGAGAGAACTCACTGTTCAAGCACCAACCCCTTCTCCCTCTCCTCCCTCTCCTCCTCCTCCTCCCGTTGAGCTCAACACCGGCATCCCCTGCAACCCCTGGATGGCTCTCTGGATCTGAGCCATGAAGTTGAAGAGTCGGATTCGGTTCTGCTCTGAACTCGTCCCGAATCAGAAACGGACGAACGGCGAAAGGAAACGAAAGGGAAGGGTCAGTCGCGTCCCTCCCTTCGAGAGGGAGAAACGAGCTCAAGGGAGGGAAGACAAACCCTGCTTCGCCTCCTCCTTCTGAATCTCCTTGAGCGAGGACGAGATGGAGGTTTGGTAGGACGTTCGAAGGGAGCGGATTCGTTGGGAGGACCAGACTGCGAGAAGAAGAAGAAGAGAGAGAGCAAGGGAGGGAGAGGTCAGAGAGCAGGGAGGGAGGGAAAGGAGGGAGGGAGACGAACCGTGAACTTCGAGGAGGACGTCGTGGAATTCTGGAGTGAATCGAAAGGGAGTCTGATCAGCTCGAAAGGATGAGGACATAGTTGAAGGAAGAGAGAGAGACAACCTTCAACGACGTCTGCATGCACGAACGAGAAACGATCAGCGAGCTCGTCCTCTTCCCCCTTTCCCTTCGTCACGCATGCACCCGCTACTTGCCTTGCATGAAACCCTCGTTCTCTTGCTCGAAGCTCTTGAGAGGGTGGAGAGCCTTTTCTCGAACGTTAAAGAGCTCCATCTGTTCGAGCCCAACGCGCAAGTCCATTCAGCTCGAGCTCAACACTTCGAGCTCACGTTCCTTCCTTCCCAACCCTCATCTTCCCTTCCTTCCCTTCCCCTTCCTTTTTTTTCGCGCCATGCCTCCTCACGGACCCAAATCTCAGTTCCTCGGAGCTGGTCACAACGCTGCTGCTGCTGCTCACTCTGCTCGACAAGCCAACCGAGGAGGAGGAGGAGGTCGAATCCCTTCCGGTCCTCGTCAACATCAATCGAACGGAGCCGCTCTTCCTCATCAACAACAACAAGCTCCTCCAGCAGTCGTTGCTCCTCAAGGAAGCTCGCTGATAGTCTACAACCTGCCGTCGGATGTCTCTCAGAAGGACGTCGTGGTGAGTTTTAGAGAGAGGGAGAGACAGGAGAAGGGAGGATGAGGAGGGAAGGAGAAGCGTCCGAGCTGACTTGATCCCCCCTTCACCCTTCACGCTCGCAGGATCTTTTCGTCGTCACCGTTGGACCTTTGACTGGATGTCGCCTCGTTCACAACTCGAGAGGAGGCTTTGAAGGAATGGCTATGGTAGATTTCGTCGATGCAGACTCGGTGAGTTCCTCGCCTCCGCTTCTTCCTCCTCTTCTTGATCATCGAGTCGTTGTATATTCGGCCGGGAGGACGATTGGAGAGCTGGGCCCAGAGCGGTGGGATAGGCCTTCCGTTCGCTCAAAGCGGAAGGAAGCTCAACGAGGTGGGAGGGCAAAGAGGTTCAGGCGAAGGAAGGGAGGAGCTCGTTGGAGGTCGAGCTCATCCTCAGCTTCCAGCTCTTCGCTTCTCGAGCCATGCTCGAGAGCTCGTAGGCTTTGCTCGGCTCTGATATGCAACTAGTGGGACTGTCATACGATCTCGAATCACGTAGAAACAGCTTCCTCGATGAGGGAGGAACAAATGAGCTCGCAACGTTCAGCTCGCGACCTTTCCTTCCTTCCCCTCTTTCCTTCATTGACGCTCCCTCTTCTCTCTTCCTGCTTAGGCTGCCCTCGCCTACGATCTCTACAACGGCAAGATGATCGATAAACGTGCGTTTTCCAACTGTCACCCCTCTCTCTTTAATCCCACTCCTATTTTCCAAGCTCACCTTCTTCCCGTCTCCTTCCCTCTCTCACAGAAACTCCCCTCAAAATCTCCCTCGTCTTCTCCGAACCTCCCTCTTTCTCCCACCCCTCAGCACCAGCACCAGCACCATCCCCTGCACTCGCACCCGTACCCTCCGCACCTTCCTCCTCCCTCTCTAACCTCGCTCCCTTCCCCGCCCAAGCTCGCAAACTCCATCAGCAGCGACAACAGCGTCAACAACCCACCCCTCCCAACGCTCCTACAGGTCCTCGAGCCAACAACAACAACCAGCCCAAACCGAAACACCCACAGCAGCAGCAACAGCAAGCGAAGCCGGCTTCGTTGGCAGCCAGGATGGGGCCTCCTGTCGTTTCGTTGGGAGAGAGGCTCGGTCCTTTGCTCGGAGAGGTTCGAGGAGGTGCGGTCGTTCCGGTTGTCATCCCAGGATTGGTGGTTGGAGTTGTTGCCGGAGGAGGGAAGAAGAGGGCTGGGAAGAAGCAGATCAGGAAGAAGGGGAGTGGACCTAGGAAGAGCGGTGCTGCTGGAGGAAGTGGGGACGGGGTGGGAGACGCGATTGTGATTGATTGATGGAGGGAGGGAGGGAGTAAGTTATCTGAGGTAGTTCTGTCTACGTAGTCTTACAACGAGTATGTTTTTATCGTGTCATTTTGAGACGGTGCTGGTTGAGGAAGAGCAAGAAGAGATGTAGAGAGAGAGGTTCAGAGCGACGCGTCTCGACTTTCCTTTTCGTCGAGTCGAAGACCAAACATGGTACAGCAGCGAGAGTGAGCGAACGAAGATACAAGCTGGCATATCTAGGTAGACGAGAGGCGAGATGCAAGAGACTACACGAGAAGGAAGTGAAACAGACGAGGACAAGAAGACGTGAACGAAACGCAACGAGGAATTCAACCGACGAGGGAGTAGTCAATTTTGGGATCATAGGGCCACTTGCTCTCCAACGGTCCAACCCTCTCCGTCTGACCACCGTTCCAGTCCTCCACTCGACGAGAAGCGAGGATGCTCACTGCGAAGAGGAAGCACAGAAGAAGAAACCGTTTCGTTCGTCAGCGAGGATTCGAGAGAGGGAAGGCAAAGAGAGGGGACCGCTCACTCGTACTACTTTTGGTTCCTGAGAAAGTGGAAAGGAGTGGATTCATCGTTAGCTTCTCCCGAGGAGTAAGACCGAAAGAAAGAGCAGCCACTCACCAACCAATCCCCTCCCCAACGAAAGAACCACGTTGTCGATCAACGAAGGATACCAGATCCCATGGACATGCTTCGTGTTGAGAGCATGATGATCTACGAGAAACCATCCTAGAGCGGTGATCTCGGCGAGATATCTGAGGCGAACGAGGAGAGGGTCAGTCGAGGCGAAGAAGAGACGAGATGAAGTTTGAACTCACTCTGGATCCGACTCGTCTGTTGTTACGACGACTGGCCAGTCTTTCGCACTGCGAGTTACGTTATCGACGTATCGTTCACGCATTCCGTTGAGGTGGTCGGAGAAGTGAGAGACGGCGAGACTGAACGAGGGAGGGAGGGAGGGGGCGAAGGTCAGTTGGAGGCTCGAGAGTTCAAGTGCGTGGAGGATGAGGAGAGGACGAACCAGGGTTTAGCGTAGTCGGGACAGGAGGGCATGAAGTCGGTTCGACGAATGTGGACGGTGAAGACCTGTGTTGAAAGGAAGGAAGCTCAGATTCGAACCGCGAAGAGAAGGAACGACGACGCGACTCGACTCACGTTTGGAATCGCTTTTCCTTCGGGAAGACCGATGACCTTCCGAAGAGTATCCACTCCAATCTTTCGTAGGTCCGAGTTCCAGTGAGCGTACTGCCCAACCGACCACCATGGACCTTGGTCTGAAGAGAAGAGGAGGGAGAAACGAAGTCAGCTTTCGTTTCGAAACGTCTTCCACCGAAACCGCGACCTACTCACTTCTCGGAACCGGAGGAGTACACCTGTAAACCTCCCTCACTTCTTCTCCCTTGTCGGAAGCGTAATACAGCAGGTCGAAGCAGGTAATCGATCCCTTTTTGACGTTCGGTTCGATCCAACCTTTCTTCTTGTCGAACACGTCCTCCTTCGTCTTGTTCTTGTCCCAAGAAGTGATCATCCGCTGAGCCTCATCGTTTGTGAACTTCAGGTACTCGGTTCGAAGTCGGTTATCGGGAGGAGTGATAAAGTTGGCGAGGGAGGGGAGTAGGAGGTGGTGAGGTCCTCGATCCGTCGACGCGAAGAGGCTGTAAGGGAGGGGAGTCCAGATCGGTTCTACAGATAGCGATGGGAACGGGATCAGTAAGAGTGGAAAAAGAGGGTTCGGTAGTGACTCACTGAAGTTGTAGTAGTCTTCTAGGCCGTTTCCGATGATGTTCCCACGATTTACAGCCATAGAGGATGACCAGCAACCCATCGGTTCCTTCTCCAACCCGGCTCCGATCTTCTCGAGAGTCTGACCAGCTGAAGCCGCCTTTGTAGCCTGCCTCTCCTCCTCTGTAGCCCACTCATCTTCAATCACTCCTCCCATCCCAGCTCCAGCGAAACCCTCCTTCAGATCGGCCCACTCGAGAATCCCGAATCCCAGGAGCTCCGCGAGACGATCGATGTCGAAGACTTGAGAGAATCTCAAGAGAGGAGCTGAGTTCTTGCCTTCTCCTCCAGTGAGGTGACCGAAGTGAGGCAGGAACGGAGGGAGGACGGGAGTGTAGGGGACGGGCGACGCGGCGTTCTTGCGAGAAAGGTAGGTGAGGTGAAGGAGGTTGAATTGGGTGATGATCTCGTTGTTGAGTCCTGCGATGTGGAAGGAGGTGATGTAGTTGATGTTGGGCAGAAGGTTTTCTGTAAAGGGAGGGAAGAAGGAGAAGGGCGGAGGTGAGCGGAAGGAAGGACGAGAAGCGTTGAAGCTCACAAACTCCTCGAGGGTCAATCCTAGGGAGCTGAAATTGAGCCACGGTAGAGATTCAAGTTCCATCGTAGAACTCCTTCCTTGAAAGAGGAGGAGGAATATTTTTCGACGGCTCGAGGGCGGAAAGAAAGAGCTCACCTGTGTAGCTCTCGTTTCTTCCTCTCCTCCCTCCCTCCTTCACCAACCCTTCACTCGCCTTCGGTCGAGTCTTCCAACTCCAACCCTCAACCTGAATACTGCCGTTCCCGCTCTTGCTTGCAAATACCAGCGAGAGACTGAAGCCGACGAGGGAGGCGAAGAGGAGCAGAATCCATCCTTTGCAGCTGAGAGGAGGTCGCTTGGAGAGGAGAAGCGAGAGTCGAGAGCGAGCCGAGGGTGAGTTGGAAGTTGAAGGATAAGGAGCGTATTGGGATGGTGAGTCAGGTCTCGAGGAGGATCCTGTTGGGAGGAGAGGATGGGAAGAGGAGTCCTCGTCGTCGTTCATTCCAAGGGAGGAGGGAGGGGAGCGGGGAGGGAGGGGATGTCGACGGACGTTGACCTGGAACTACTCTTCACGCTGTGGAGGTCGGTCTGCATCTTTCTCTGCGGACAAGGCAAGCGATCTCAGCCCTGGAAAGCGCCTCTCGCCGTTCCAAGTGCTCAATTTGACGGAGGGGAGACGGAGGGAGAAGGTTGAGACTACTCCAAGGGAAGCGAAGAGCGAAGTGCGGATCTCTTCCCACGATTATTCCCGTCTTGTCTCTCAAGTCCAAAGTTTACTTTTCGTTGGTCTGTTTGGTTCTGGGAATGGGAAGAGAGCGATAGAGGGCGGTTTATGGTAGAAAATCTCCCTTCGTAGAGAGGGAGGAAGGGGAAGAGACTCCTCGCGTTCGATCTCCTCCTGAACCCAAAACCGCACTTCGAACTTTGATGGCTGACTTCTTTCTTGATCTCCGCTCTGAAGCGTGGAGGGAAACAGCCCGACGAGTCGGTGTGCCTTCATTTTGGACTCCTCCCCTTCCCTTTCACCTCCCAGCCTCTACAGCTTCTTCTTTCCCGTTTCACGTCTTCTCTCTCCTCAGCCCTCTTCGACGCGTCGTCCACTTGTCCATCTCCATCTCCATCTCATCCCGGTCCTTCGTCCGACCTTCCCACCCCTCGGAACAGCTATTGGCTGTTTCTGCCTTTGTCGAGCTCAGCTCCTTCCTTCCCGGTGCCTAGATGCGAGCTTCAGTCAGTTCCTTTCCCTCCTCTCCGTTCCTGGCTCTGCTCTGGAGCTTGCTTAGCTGACCTTTTCCCCTTTGTTTCTCAGGTTTCAGCGAAGGTGTCCTTCACTCCTCTACCTCAATGGAACAACGGCCAACCTCACAAGCGAATGAAGTCGTTCACCTCCTCTCGAACTCTTCATCCTCCTCCTCCTCGCTCAGGTCGCCTGCCTCGCCCAAATCGACGCCAAATCTTCCTCGCTCTCGTTCTGGTCGCCATCATCTACCTCTTACGACTGCCCACCTTCGATTTGCTACCGCAGATCCCAGCACCTTACCTCCCTCGCTTCGTTTCTTCGCCTGTCGAGGCTGGACCTGTCGTCGTCTCTCAGCCTCCGCACTGGATTCACGAGGGTGCGGATGGATCTGTGGTGGTAGGGGAGAGGGATTGGGAGCAAGATGGTCATCCTATCAGGTGCGTTTTCCGAGTCTCGTCTCTTGCAGTTTCATAGAACGAGGGAAAGGGAGGGGAGGAGGAGTCGAAGCTGACCTTCTGCGTCGGCTTCCGCCTCTTCCCTTTCATTCCAGGAAGCTGATGGACGATGCGAGGCTCAAGTGGGATACCCAGCTTGCAAGGTTAGTCTCTGCCATCTTATCTTCGTCAAATCCGAAGATCTGCGACTGACTCGTCTTCTCCTCTGCAGGCAAAGCAAAACCCTGTGAGTCGAGTTGAGCTCGAGCTTCGAACTCTCCTCGTTCTGACGCCTCTTACCTTTCCTTTCTCGATCTCGCTAGGGAACAAGCTGTCGAAACCTATAAGACTCGATACGGAAGAGCGCCTCCCAAAGGATTCGACGCTTGGTGGAAGTTTGCTCGAGCCAACGACGTTCTGATCGTTCGTTCGCCTCTCCTCCTCCCTTCCTTTCCTTTCGACGCGTCGAAGCTGACCGTCGCTCTCTTTCACTCTCCCGTCAGGTTGACGACGTGAGTCCCGCACCTTCAACTTCATCTTTGAACCTTCTTTTGACTCGCTGAACTTGACCCTTTTTCGAACAGTACGACCAAATCCACACCTCCATCACTCCCTTCCTCGCCCTCGACCCTGTCTTCCTCGGAACTCGCTTGTCTCAGCTTCTCACCAAGGAAGGCTTCTCCTACGAACTACAGGTCCGACGCAACCTCGCTGTCAACGTCACAGGAGAGCGACTCAAGTCTAACCGAGCTCTGGAAATGGCAAAGCTGCTGTTCGTTCTCTTTTTCCTTTTTGCGAGCTGAACGCGACGACGACGACGTCGAGGCACAGAGTTGACCCTTCTGCTCCTTTGCTCTTTGATACCGCAGCGATGGATTCCGACAGTTCCTGCCTGACGACTTCGGAGAGGGCTCCGGATCTCTGGGAGAACCTGGAGGAGACGACGGGTTGGTGAAGCTCAGTGTTTCCGACCACGATCTCGGGTCGAGGATCATGGGAGAGGAGTTCAGGAACAGGATGATGGGCTTGGCTGAACGAGGTGCTCGTGAGTCTCGACGATCGCTGGGAGAGAGCAGAAGGTCGAGGTCGAAGCTGACCGCGTCGTTTCGCCGTTCCTTTCGCCTCTCCTCCTCCAGATATCGACCAAGAACAGCTCAAGGTCATGGAGGATACTTCTCGGAAAGGCGCTATGGCCGATGGGTTGCTCAGTTAGTTCTCTTTTCCACTCGCTCGACTTTTATCTCCCTCGTGCTGATCCGTTTCCTGCTTCTCGTCTCGCAGAGGCTTGCTCGTGGAGATCTCTCTCGGACCGAAAGCCTTTCAAGGAGGCGGCTATCTTCACGGAACGTGATGATTTCAGTGAGATAGGTGAGTCCTTGGTCCTTCAGGTTCGACTCTCGCCTGTGAACTTGGCTGATCAGCTCGTTCGTTCGTTCCCTCAGCTGTCGTCGCTCCGATCTCCTTCGTCAAGGATCCTCTCAAGTCCTTCGACTTCTGTCGTTAGTCCCATTTCTCCTGAATTGCTTTTCCTCGGCGTCTCACTGATCAACCCTTCTCCATCTCGCTCCAGACAACCCTTCGATCGTCCCCTACCACGCGTCCTACGCTCGGAATCAAGTTCGAACGCCCAAGCTGCATCCTCAGTTCGTTCTCTCCAAGATCGCCCAGTCCCCTCAGATCTTAATGGCGCCCATGGTGGCCTTCCAAAACAAAACGAGCGGAGTGACATCGTGGGAGGAGAAGACCAACAACAAGGTCAGCACTTCACGCCTTTTCGTCTCGCCTCTTTGCTACCTCGCTGACTCTTTTCTTTTCTCTTTGCTTGACCAGGTCTTCTGGCGAGGAAGTACTACCGGAGGTCACTACGAGAAGAAGAACGACTTCAACTGGCGAAACAGTCATCGAGTCAGACTCAACGCGTTGGCGAACGCTCACGGAGATTCGCACACCGACGTGCTTGTTGAGACTGGATACGACGAGTCGGATCGGAAGGTTTCGATGAAGAGGCTTCACGCTCGGGAGCTGAACGAGCATCTCTTCGATGTTGGGATCACTGCTATAGCTCAGTGCCAGGAGAGTGACGGAACTTGTGAGTTTTTCGGAGTCGAGTTCGAGACGAAGGAACGAGAAGCTGAACTCGTCCTCGGTCGTTCTTTCTTCCCTTCAGGCGACGAGATGAGGGACGAGATCAAGCTTGGTGGTTACGTTACACCCTCTGAGACTCTTCTGTATCGATACGCTCTGGATATGTGAGTCGCCTTCGTTTCAAGGCACGAGAACGAAGAACGGGAGTTGACCTTTCAAACCGTCTTGCCTTTCAGCGATGGAAACGGATGTGAGTCAGGCTTTCCTCGACAGTATCTCGAGATCTGTACTGACCAGTACCTTTTCGTTTCTCAGGGTCCTCTCGATTCCGTCGGCTCGTTGCTCTGGGCCAGGTCGTGTTCAAGGTGAGAAGCTTCTCTCGTTTTCCGATTCTCGACGCGTCCGTCTCTCGAGACTCACTCTTCCCCTCTCCCGCTGTTTTGCTTCTAGATCACCATCTATCCCGAGTGGAACACCGAATGGCTCACTCCTTGGCTCCACTACGTCCCAGTCGGACTCGACCTCTCGGATCTCTACCGTAAGTCTAGGCTTGGTTCTCTGCGGTCGAAGGGTTCTCGCTGACTCTCTCTCGCTTCTTCCTCAGACACCTCGACGTTCTTCATCGGCGCTCCAGGAGTCTCCGAGGGAAACCCCGATCTTGGGAAGGTTATCAGTGAAGCTGGTCTCGATTTCGTTGAGAAACACTGGAGGTGGCAGGACATGCAGGCGTAGTGAGGAAGGATCGAATCGCGTCGTCTGCTCGTCTTCTCTTCCGCTGACCGACTGTTCCTCCTCTGCCATTTTCCCTCTCTCTAGCATGTTCCGACTGATCCTCGAGTATCGAAGAGCGATGGCTCATGACCGAGACGCAATGGTGAGCACCTTTCAACCTCGTTCGTTCTTCGCTTCGTCCTGATTGACTCTTCCCCTCCTTCTTCTCTCCCCTTTAGTCCATGGGCGGCTCGTTGATGCTGTAGTGATAACTCTCTTTTCTGTAAGCTCGATCCTCGCTTGTCTCGACCAGCCGTCGAAGCAGAGCTGATCTGGTTCTTCTTTCTCTTAGCGACGACGCCGCTCTTTCTCTCCGTTCATTCATTCTCTCCTTTCCAATCACACCTCATGTACCCCTACCACCATCCCGGTCATATTTAGCATCTTGCATTATCTATTTATCGTTCTGCCCGTTCCCGAGTTCTGTTTGGGTTCCGTCGTTGCTCTCTTCTCAACCTCCTCTTGTTTTTCGATCTCTTTGCTTTCGATCTCCTTCTTTCTTACGCCCCCTTTCCTCTATCATCTGCCTCTCCGCTCTATTTATCTTGGATTCATCTGTTCATCGGCCTATTTTCTCAGCTCCCCGACGAGAGGGTGGGAAGGGGGAAAGGAAAGAAGAGAGGGCGGCGGTCGGGACTTCGATGCGACTTGAACCTCGAGCTCAGCGCTTCGGTCGGCCGCTCGTTCCCTTTCTTCGAGTTAGAGATCAGTCAGCCAAATGTAACCTATAAGTCTATAAGTGATCGTACAGATCCGAGCAAAGGAGTAGAATACACACAGCAACGAACCCAAGACGAAGAGAAGACGACCAAAGTAAAGACGAAAGACGCGAGCACAAACCGAGAGCCTCTACCTCTACATATCTAAAACGATCCTCTTCGCCACCTCCCTGTTCTTCTCCCTAATCCCCTTCTTGAACTCCCTCCAATCCCTCTCCTTCGTCGTCCACCCTCTCGCAATCATTTCCTCCGCCTCCCTCCTCACACTCGCATGCATCTCGACCACCTCTCCACCCTCCTTCTGCAGCGTAGATCCAGAGGCGTCGTCGTAAGAGCGTTCGACATCGTGCGTGTAGCCGAGAGCGGGAGGAGCGAAGCGAGAGGTTCGTAGGATTTTCAAGGCGGAAACCTCAGATATGGATTGAGGTCGGATCACGGTGGTTTTGGGAGTAAGGTAGGAGTAGGCTTCGAGGATCCGGGGAGTGACGAGGAGAGGAGTCTGGTAGAAGAGTGGGAGATGGTGAGATGCGTGAGCTCGTCGTTCGGACCCAGAGGAGCAAGAATTGGGTGGGCGAGAGGGGGCTTGAGATGAAAGAGAGACGCACCTCGCACTGCATAGCCATAGCAACGGTCGAAGAGGCTTGTCGATCATAGTCTGTATCGTTGCGAAGAGGCGAAGAAAGGAACTGGTCAGCGAAACTCGAACACGAGAAAAAGACGCGTGGCTTTGCTCCTCCTTCCGAAACCGGAAAGCGACTCACATCCTCCTCCATCCTTGAAGGCTGGCAAGACCATATCCATCGATCCCATCAGACTGAAGAAGTCCGGATAGCTCAAGGCCTTGTGAATGAGAACGACGCGCTTCAGTCGAGAAGGCACGAAATCGTCCTTTCCATTCCCAGCGAGATGGAGGATGAAGTTGTCTGCGTCGGCGGGGATGAAGGGAGCTGATGGGGAAGTGGGTGGGAGGTATCCCCAGGCGGAGGGGTCGACTGAAGGGAAACAAGAAGGGTCAACGGGAACTTGAGACGGATGAGGAGGGCGAGGGAGAGACGCGACGAGAATGAGATGCTCACGATCCAGTTCAGCCTCGAGGTCGGCGAAGATGATGACGTAGTTTCTTCGAGCGGCCTGTAGAAACACGAGAAGAGAGGAATCAAAGACGGGAGAAGACGCGTCGGGGTCGTCAGCTGAACTCTCTCGCCTCCTCCCTCAAACTTCTCTTCCCAGGTCAACTCACCTCAAAGTTCCCCTGGATACAAACGTCCCTCAGCATCTTCCCATCCCTCCTTCCCCAAGTCCTATCGAGCACCCCTCCTTCGACTTCACTCACGTCCGTCCTCAACTCCCCGAAACCGTCTCCGCCAGGACTGAAGATATACTGCCCCGTGTGCTTCCCGTGAGCTGTAAATCCCGAGAAGCGTTCGATGGGAAGGATAGGTATGTGGGCTTCAACGGGGATATGAGAGTAGCCGAGGTGGTAGCGGTCTGGCGCGTCGGCGAAGTTGATCTAAAAAGGAAAGGGAGGAGGGGCGACGTGAGTTTTTTCTCCTTCTAGGGCGAGCGAGGAGGCGTCAAGGGTAGGGCAGACTCACGAAGTTCTTCCTTTGAGCGTTGACGACGCTGGAGAGAGAAGAAGGGAGGTTGATCAGCTCAAGAGCTCGAAGAGAGGAGGAGCGAGGACGAGTGAAAGGGCGCACTGTTGACTGATGGGGAGGATCCTCAACGCTCCCACTCTCGCCCAGTCCCCACTGTACTTCTCAGCCCACCCAAAGTCTCCAGCATTGTCTGAAAGGTGCAAGGTCAGCTTCGAGCTGTCTTCCAGAGACAAAAAAAGAAGAAGGAGGGGGAGAAGGAGAACGCACGAACGATGCAGATCAGGTTGAATTTTCGATCTGCTGGACGAGCTAGCCAGATCTTCCACAGCTCCTCCGAGTAGTTCTTCATGCTGATAGGAAGAGGATAGAGTAGAGACAACACGATGAGCTTCTGCGTGAGGGAGGAAGACGAGGGGAGGAAGAAGAAGAGCTGACTCAATCTCGCAGGTTCCGAAGACCACGACGTCGGCTCCCCTCCCTTCCCAACCTCCATCTACTCCAGCCATAGCTTGGTTCTTGGTATACCAGATAGAGCCAGGTGAGGTGTAAACCCCTAGCTCTTCGACGACTTGGGTTAGACCGTAACGAAGTCCAAAGCCGTAGATCAGAACGGGAGGAGAAGGAGCGTCGACGTCGGAGTTTGACGAGGGAGGAGGAGTCGGCCGTGAGCTTGGAGGAAGGAGTAAATCTTCGAGAGTGTCGACGAGGGAGGCGTAGACGTCTGTTGGAAGCAAAGGATGGAGGAGGGAAGGAGAGCGAATGGTGAGCTCGAACTTCAAAGAGGAGGAAGAAAGCGAGGGACTGAGCGATTGTTTGGTGCCTTTGGACGAGATGGGGAAGCGAAGATAAGAGGATCCTACTGACCGTCGTGGGCTCCGAAGCTCGAGCATACAAGCACTCTCTCGTTTTTGAACTTTTCGTGCCTTCCGCGATTCCCTCCTCCCACGCGTCCTGAAGTCCACGAGGAACCGCCGCCGAACTGAAGGGAGACGAGGGCCAGCAGGAGGAGGGCTACGATTAGGGGCCGAGCAGCTGGGAGCCGAACGTTGATCATTTGTTCCGAAGATAATGAAAAGGGGGAGGAAGATAGGAGGAAGGAAGGAGGTTGTTGAGGTTGAAGGTGAAGGAAGGGAAGGTTCGCAATTTCAGAGAGACGAAGGGAACAAGGAGAAGGCGTTTTTCTTGGGGGGCGGGTTCGTGGGATCGAGAGAGGGAAGAGCGGGCGTTGGTCTCCCTTCTTCGGCTGCACCTTTCCCCGCTCAAAACCTTCCTGGCGCCTCCAGAAAAGAGGGAAACGGGTGTTTCAAGATTTTGTGGGTGAGTGCTGCTTCAAACGAGTGAAGACGAGGAAAGCCCCATCGACGAGCTGCTCGAGCTGACCTTCCCTCCTCCCCTGCCTTCAGCCCGAATCAGGACAAGATCGTCATCCTCGAGGAAGCAGACTACAGGAAGGCCTTTGTGGGAGTGCCGGGAGGAGAGAGAATCTTCGCTAGGTCGATGTGAGTTCATCGAAGAAGCTCCGCTCTCGTCGTCCCTTGAGCTCCGAGCTGATGGTTCCCTCTCGGTTCCTCTCGTTCTTCAAAGACTCAAGACTTTCGATGAACTGGGAGTCACCTACCTCTTCGCTAGAGGCATGGATCAAGTCGTCGGATTCTACAACATGTTCCCCGACCTCATCAAAGCTACCATCGTCTCAGCTGTTCGCTCCCTCCTCTCGCTCTCTCTCCTCCCTCGTCGAAGACCGCTTTAGCTCACTCAACCCGTCCCTCCCTCCCTCCATCGACACCTCCTTGTTCTCTCCGTTCTCTGATCGCAGCGTCAGTACGACGAATGTTGGCACGATTGGGAAGGAAGCTGCCTCAAGTCTACAGGAAACCCTCGAGGAGTGCCGATCCAAGACCTCTTCATCCCTCAGTTCTTCGGACGCGACGCTCCTCTTCCTAAGGATCACGCCGAGTGGGCTCTCGTACCGGAGGACATCAGGAACCAGAACAACACCTATATCGGGTACTCGATCGAGGATGAGTGTATGAAGAGACCTGTACGTACTTCTATTCGTCGCTTCGTTCGAGCTCGAGCTCACTTTCTTTCCCTCGTCTCCCTCCATTTCTCACCTTTCGCTCGCTTCTTCGCTCTCACTCCTCTAGTTCGTCCCTACCGAGGGTCGTCCCCGTCAAGTCTGGATCCTCGGAAAACTCTCCAAGTTCTTCACCGCTCAGTTTTATCCCTACTCACGCGACGTCTGGGTTCGAGCTTCTCAGGAGTTGAACGTCGAGTTCGTCAGTGCTTTCAACGAGGGAGATGTGTTCCCTGGGATCAGGAACTTGCGGTCGATCAAAACAGGTCCTTTGTTCGGGAAGGAGGAGTTTGAGAGGGAGATTGGGCAGAGTTTGGCGATAGTTGGACTCGGGTGAGTTGTGTTTTCACCTCTCGAGGAGTAGAGCTTGTAGGCCGTTGCTGACCTTCCTTTCGTTCTCTGCTTTCGTGTATCCTAGAGATCCTCCTATCAGTGTGAGTGCGCGCGAATCTTGAGAGCATCACCCCCGATCTGACCTCGGCGATCTCTTTCTCTCTTTCTTCGCGTCGCGTCGAAAACAGCCAACTCCCTGGGTTCGTCTTTCTCTCCCTCCTTCCCTCTCCTCTTTCCAAACTAATCATCCCTTTTGTTTCTGTCAGTACGGACTCTGCTACGGAACCCCATTCCTCAACCCCGTCAAGACTCACCTCGAAGACGACGGCACCATTCGAATCGCTCGTTCTCAACACCCGCACGTCGGAGCTCTCCCGGAACCTCACGTGAGTCATCCCTGAGATTGAAGAAGGAGGGGCTTCGGGAGACGTAGAAGGGAGGAGATATGGTGCAGTGAGAGAGGCTTGACTAAGCTCGACGTTGTCTCGAGGGCTCAGGCCTTCCGCACGCTGGAAGACTTTCATCCCTCTCCTTCTCTTCAGCACTTCGTTAGCTGAAAGTTTTTTTCTCTTCGCTTTCCCAGGTCTACAACGTTCCTCAATCGGATCGAGCAGATGCTCTCGTAGCAGACGACCAACTCATCGAGGCTCTGAGGAAAGCCATCACGGCTCACGAGCGATTCATTCCGGAAGCGATGAGGCAGGATGCGATGAACAGGAGGGTCATGGAGTGGCTGAATAGAGACTGGAAGGGTTTGATGGCTGAGAAGATGGAGGCGGAGACAGATTGGGTGGGGGAGGCAAAGAGGAGGGTGAGTCGTTTGCGTCGTTTCTCTGCGTCCCTCTTCTGCTTCGTTCGAATGCTGACCTCCTATTCTACATGCTACGCTCTTGGATTCTACAGGAACTCATACTATAATACACTAGACTCCTTTATCGCACTCTCTGTTTCGCTCCAGACGCTGATCTTCGCGTCGCGTTTCCTTCCTTTCGTTTTGGGTTCCTCTTCGTCGACTTGTCATCGTACATCTACAGCTCTCACTCGATACTTCAATTATATTTCAATTTGTATGTTGTTACTTAGACATCTCTCCTTCGCATCGACAGTATACCGCTTTCCTTCTTCGCGTCTTTGTTCGACCTTCATCGGGCCTCCCTCGATCTCGCTTTCGTCCAAAGCCCACCCTCCTCCTCCTGAGGTGGACGCAATGTAAATATTCGTGCATCATTATCAACCTTCGAGCCGCCGTGAAGGTAAAAAGGAGCGAAAGCTACTGAGACCAAGGACGGCCTCTTCTTGCGTTCTCCCTCTGCAGCACCTCGACGCAGAACTCATCCCCCGCTTCCTGTTGCTCTCCCCCATCCTTCAACACTGTCACCACCGTCTGAACGGATGTTCTCGAAGCGTTGTTGGAAGATGGAGACTGAAGATCGTCCATGGCGAGCTCGTCTTTGCGGGATGAGGTCGAGCGAAGATTGGCGGAGGAGTGAAGAGCCTGGGAGGTGGTTGGAAGATGGAGGTCGCTGGAGGGGAGGATGTGAAGGAATTGGAGTATATCCTGATCAACCCAACGAGAATGGTAAGACGGAGATGCATCAGTCTGGGGGGCGATGGAGAAGACGAGGGAAAAAATCGACGCGTCGAACTCACTCGTTGTGTTCCGAAAACGATCACGGCGACGATCCCTCCCACTGCTTGATAGAATGCTCTGAGTTTCAGGAAGACAAGCTCGTCAGCCTCGGAGAATAGGTAAGAGAAACAGAGTGAGAGATGGACGCACGGCGCAGGACTGCTGATCAGCAACGAGACGACGGCGAAGACCAAACCAACCGCAGCGTACAGCCCAAAGAAGAGGACTCGAGCGGTGAAACCGAGGTCGAAGGGAGACGTCCCATGGGTGTACCGAGCGTTGGAAGAGATCTGAGAGTCACCGCTCTCTCCTCGGAGGAGTCGAGGTTGAAGAACGCACGCGACGATCGTCCACCCTGCAGCAAGAGGAGCACGTCCCCATTCAGCACGAGAGGACGTCAAGAAGAGATAGAATGATGAGACTCGCCTTCGAAAACAACAGCGACCAGGAGGAAGAGGGCTGCAATCGCTCGAGAGACGTACGTCCTGCGAGACAGACGAGAAAAGAGACGACGCGTCAAAACGGTTGCGAGACCGGACCGCTCTCGAGATCAACTCACACTCGGTCGTCGAGATTGTACGCTCCAAAGACGGTGGCTTCTATGTTCTCGGGATGAAGAGCTGTGGGCTGAAAGCAGCAAGGAGAGTGGCTCAGCGTGAGGGAGAGGGGGGAGAGAAGGGCGAGGAGAAGAGGTCTCAGGTCTCACAATCGTGCTCCCAATCAACCATCAAACCACAAGCTGCCCAAGGGACGATTACGAGGGATCTGTTCATGAGAGACTCCCATTTGACCATCGCTGATCTCTCCGCTACCACGACGACCCAAGCCTTCGAGAGGAAAAGAACAAAGAAAGATTAGCGAGGTCAGCCTTCGATTCGATCCGACGCGACACCTTTTCGTGGTTCCCACTTGCTCTCACTCTGAGGATGATGGCGGCGAAGCAGCCGAGCGTAGCGAGGATCTGGAAATATAAAGAAGTTTTGAGTGAGACTTTGAAGATCAAGCAGAGCGAAGAAGTTCTCGACTCACTCCTGAGATCGCCGTCACGGTCGAGAGAACGGCCAAAGGAGTTGAGAGGAGACCTTTGCTGCCCAAGGTAGCGCAATGAAAAGCACTATCGACTATGAGAGATATGATGAGCTAGTAAAACGCGGCGAATGATCAGCTTGAACGAGGAAGGAAGGAAGCGCACAAAAATCGCGAGCTCACGTTCCACAGGGTCGGATGGCGCTTTTTCGATTGAAGGATGAAGACGACCAGTAGACCGACGAGGAGAACGATGGAGATAATTTGGAGGGTGTAGTAGGGGATGCTGAGATGGCTTTCGGCGTCCGTATTGGGTGAAAGGTGGACCATTTCGAGAAGGAAGGAAGGCGTGAAAAAGAGCGGAGGAAAGGTCGACCGGTGTGCGAGAAAGGTCGAGGAAGGAAAAGTGTTTGCGAAGAGAAGGGAGAGTCAAGCGTGAGGCGAAAGGAATGGTGCTAAAGGATGGCGGTGAACGATGGGTAGGCGTTTGGTTCCAGAAGAAAGACTCGAAAGGAAGAGAGAAGGACAGGAAAAGCGAGTCAGTCTTCTTCTCCTGTTTTGGTTTCACCTGTCTACCCTTCAACAGCTCGTCCGTTCTTTCCCCCTTCTCCGCTGAATCGATTCCAGGACTGGAACCGAGGAAGGAAGGTCGTGGGGAAAAGGGGTAGGAGGAAACGGGCCGGACGACGCGTCGAGACTTTTTGTTTGACCGCGCCTTTTTCGTCGAGCTCGACTCACGCTGATCTGAGACCCACGGAAGTTTTTGAGGCTGAAGGGAAAGACGAGAGCGAGGTGAAAAGAGCGAATTGATAGGTATACAAAAAACGACGACGTTCGAAATCGAAGAGCGAACGGAAAAACAATGAGAGATCTAAAACGACTGAGATAAATAAGCGAGATGAAAGAGCAGAGATCGTGAAGCAGGATGTAGAACTTAGTCGTCCCACTGATGGCATCCCCTGAGCACATGAAAGAAGAACAAACGGAGAGTGAGTTCGAGTTCGAGTCGAAAGGAAGGACGCGTCGAAGGGAAAGAGAGGAAGAAACGAACCAACAGCCCTCCGTAATCGCTCGATGCAGATAGAAGAACAACATGTCTCCAAAGATGTAGGTCGATGGACCTGCAAGGGAAGAAAGAGAGGAAGGGATGAGCGAGAGAAGCGAGGAGGGGAAGGAAGGAGAGACGCGTCGAGACTCACCTCTGCAAAGGGAAGAGCCAGAGAAGGGGACAAACGAGGACTAGTTCAGTTTCAAGAGATGGAGAAAGACATTGAGAAGCACTCACAAAGAGAAGTGTTGGTCGCCGTCGTAGTATCTGACATCGAAGAAAGAGAAGGAGCAAAGGAAGTCAGCTTCGATTCAACCCTGCGTAGGCTCGTAATCATCCGCTCCCGATCCCGTCTCGTTGGCTGGCCCACCGTCCGAAAACCGGAAGACGAAGGAAAGCCGGTCACAAGCCTAGTTCAACCGCTCTCCTTCAACGACCCAGACTCACTCCGAGAACCCCTCGAGCTTCCCGCCCCAGGTGAACAGCTTCACGTCCAACTCCTTAGCCACCGCTCTACAGCTCTGATCGAGCTGGAAGATCTTGAGCAGCGACCAGTGATCGTCCCTCTTCCTCAGTTGACGCGTCCTGAACATCAGCGGAAGGTCGTTCCCCCAATGCTGTCGAATCGAGAGGATCGTCGAATGAACCCTCGAGCGATGCCAGCTCATCTCCTGGAAGGTCCAGCCGTGTTGCTGAACGGACGTGAAGTTGGCGTTGCCTCGGTTCTGGTCGGTAAGAAGAAGGAAACCGAGAAGCGAAGACGTTGTCAGTTCGAGAGAGAGCAAAGGAACGAGAGAGGAGCGGAAGGACAAACCCAGCCGAGGAAGCTATCGTCCCAGAAGAGGGAAGCCATGATAACGAGATCGGGTTTCCTCAGAAGACCAGCTTCTGCCATTTTGGGGATGAAGACTTCCGTGACTCGGTTGGCGAACACTCCGGGTTTAGACTCCCACTTTCCTCTCCAGTCCTCGAACGCTTGCTCCGTGTCGACCATTCCGTACCTGAGAGGAATAACAAAGATTAGACAGGAGGGAGAGAAATAAATGTAAGGTTTGGAACAGCAAGTGAGACTCACGTGAACCTGCAAGAAGGAGGGAAGAAGGTCAGCTCGAGTTTCGACGCGTCGTCGTGGCGGAAGGGTGAACGAGAGAAAAAGAAGATGGACGAACCAGTTGGCGATGGTAAGGTTGAGTTGAGGTACGGTGCAGACTCCTCCAGTATGACCTCCCCAAGACACGTACTGTGAGAAGCAAAACGCAAGATTAAGCAAGGAAGTCGAGAGGCAAACGGGAGGGAGACGAGACGCTCACGTTTCCCTTCGTCTCCTGACACACCTGATCGACCTGCGGGACCGGATAAAGCGAAACGATTCAGTTCGAGCTCTTCAAGACCTTAATCAAGGACGACTCACGTTGTTCCTATCGTCTAAGCAGCGAGAAAGAAGAACGGAAGAGATCAGCCCTCGATGTCGCCGAATTCGAGCTCTTCTCTCGCTCCTCCTTCCAAAAGCGAGCAGTTTCTCAGATGAACTCACGACTAGAGCCTGATGGGATCATAGATCAAACAAATGAACGTAGTCAGCTCTCTTCTACCCTCTTGCATCAGCTCTCCCAAACTCTTCGAGCCGTCCTTCCTCCCTCCCTCCTTCCCTCCCCCGTCCTCTCTCCTCTTTTCCCTTCTTCTCAAAAGACTCACCAATCAGCACAATGCTCCTCCCCCTCAAGAACTCCAACCTCTCCAACTGGCCATCTACCAACCACCTCAAATACGGGGGTCCAGCCCTCTCCAGCACGTCCTCCGCGACCTTCTCCTCCAATTCCATCTCGCTTAGAAGAAGCTCCCTCTCTCCTCCTCCTGGTCCGTCTCCTCCTTCTATTCCCTCCGCGAGGGGTATAGGACTCTTAGGGAAGGGGACCCATCGAGTTTCCGTGCGATTTATACCAAAGTGGATCATTCCTGGGGAGGTGTAAGGGTCCGAAGGGCAGGAGGAAGGACATCGACGAGGAGGGACGGAGGAGGAGCCGGAGGAGAAGGTCGAGGAAAGGGAGTCGAGGGCAGAGTTGAGGCTGGAAGAGAGAGGAGAGGGTTAGAAGAGTGTTGATTAGCGAGTAAAGAGAACTGGGAGGCGATGGATAGAGCAAGAAGGGAGGCAAGGGAAAGAATCGAAGCTCACCTCGTCGACGAAGACCCAAAGTCGTTGAGGAGGAAGAGCGAGGCCGAAAGGGCGACCAGAAGAAAACTTGCAACGACGACTTTGCCTCTGGATACAGAGATCATCCCTGTAGGAGCAAAGAAGAGGTTTTGGGGGGAAGGGGGGGAGGAAAGAGGGAGCTGGTTGGAGGGAAGGGAAGGGAAGGAAACGATGAGCTCGAACCCAGTTTCGGAATTCGAGGCGAGGAACGGAGGCGTTTTCAAAGCGAGAAAAGTGATCGCACCTGGGCAGGTTTTGAGTTTGACGAGGGAAAGCGTGGAGAGGGAACCAACTGAGATACCACGACGAGAAGCTTCTGTCAAGAAGACGGGGAGAAGAGTGAAGTTCTGCTTGGTGCTGAGCTCGTCCGGCGACGCGTTCAGTCGCTCCTCTCTTGAAGCTGAACTGAATCGATACGGACAAAGTCGAGCTCCAGGAGTGAGTGGATGGAGCCTTCTTCGGTCTCCCTTGTGTGAACAGGAGCAGGAGTGAATCAACCGATCTCTTATCCTTCCCTTTGCTCGACGCGACGCGACTGAACTTTTCGCTCGGCCGACCTGCTCTTTGCTGAAGGGAAGGGATTTTACCACCTACTACTAAGCCCTTCCATCTTCATCTTCGTCTCGTTACAGCTCCTCCTTTCCCTCTGTTTCCCTTGCTCGGTTCCAAGGGAGGGAGGGGGGAACAAGCTCTAATGCCCCCAACGCCTCCTCCCGCGTCTCCGCTGTCTCTTTCTCTTTCGCCTTCCAACGTCCAACAACCTCCTTCCTTCTCCGCCGCCCTTTTGGACGAGCTCTTCCTTCGACGTTCTCTCTCCTCAACAGAACCTTCCTCCCGTTCGTCGTATGGCTTCGCCCTTTCTCAGCCCTTGGCTCTCCGTCGTCGCAAAGCGGTCGAACAAGGGATGGCTAGCGCTCCTCCTCTGCGTCTTGGTCCTCTACCCTTTCACGTTTGGAGTACCAGGATCTACTAGCGGAACGCAGGCTCAGTCTTGGAGTTGGAGCAAACGAGCGAAGGCGAGTGAAGGCTTGATCAAGAAGGGAGGGAGGAGAGGGCTGAACGAGAGTCATACAGGTCAGCTCGATATCCCTTCCTCTTCCCTCTCCTCCTCCTCCTCCCCCTCCTCCTTCCCTCTCTATCTCTATGGGAAACGTCTTCTCAGAACGGCTCCTCGGGAGTTTCAATCACGGCAGTCTCATCGCAAAGGCATAAACTCCGCCTTTGGTGGTCGCTGCCAAACAGGACTCACAAGAAGGAGGAGTCCTCGAGAGCTTTTGCATCGAGCTCGAGATCCCTTTCGCTCCTCGTTTTTGCTGACCTCTCTCTCCCTCCTTCTTCCTTTCTTCTGCTACTTCCACTGAACAGAAAACCTCCTCCCCGACCATCACTACATCACTTCCTTCCACCACTCGGGTCTCAACAACCAAATCCTCACCCAGTTCAACCTCCTTCACCTCGCTTTCCTCCTCCGAACCAACTCTCCTTCAACCGCATACACCCCCGTCCTCCCTCCCTTCTACCCTCACTTCAGTCATCTCAGCGGAGATCACTCGAGTGGAGCAGCCGATCTTCCTCCAGCTCCCGTTCTTCGCTTCTCTCAAGTCTTCGACGTCGATCGACTCGCGGAGGATCTGGGATGGGGACTCGTCGAGTGGGCTGAATTGAAGGAAGGATTCACGGGTCGAGGAACGGGAGGATGGTTGGAGGACGAGTGGAAGTCGGAAGAGGAAAGGACGGAGATCAGGAAGGGTGGATGGCAGCGGCAGGAGAGACCTTTGGCTCAGGAGATGGGGTTGGAACCAGAGAAGATTGGCTGTTGGTCGTCTTGGATGAGTGTCTCAAAGGGGGGGAACACAGGGAGGGGTTACGTTCCTTCCTATTACAACATCGGTGAGCGAAACACCAACTACTCAAAGCCGTCTCTCCTCGGGTTTCTGACCTTCTCCCTTCCTTCGTTCGTCCTCAGATCCGGTCTTCACTCCCCTCCCTCTCTCCATCTTCTCTCGGACCGACCGCATGCCCAAACACATGCTTCTCCCTTCCCTCGCCAACCTCCTCTCGCCTCCGCAGAACCGCCTCCGAGAGGAGTATCTCAACTTCAGGAACGGAGAAGTCGACGAGATGATCACCTCCTGGGGTCAGAACGAAACGAGGGAGGATTGGTTTGGATCGGCAACAGACTGGATCGAGCCCAACGTCCAGCCTGGAACGATCACCTGCGTCGATATCCTCTACTACGCTTCGGACAAGGGAGAGGAAGTCAGGGAGGCCTACGAGACGAAACCTCCGCTGTCTAGAGGTGCGTCGGGTTTGGATCAGGAGAAAGAACAAGACGAGACGCGTCGAGCTGACTTTTTCGTTTCGTTTCTTCTTCCTTCTCGTAGATGCTGGAGCTTGGTGGTCAGTCGGTCAACACGCTCATTGGAACCCTGAGCTCGAGAAGATCTCGACGGACATCCTTCGAAAGGTACTCGGGCTGAGCAGAATTGCGAGAATCCCAAACGTGAGCCGACTTCTTCCCTCTCTGTCTTCTTTCGTTCGAGCGCATCGCTGAACCTCCTTCGTTCCTTTCCCTCCTTCAGATCCTCACCGTTCACATCCGACGAACCGACTTCTTGAGAAGTTGTCCTGCATACGCGGTACCCTGGTCCGTTCCCTTGCCTTCTCGTCTCGTTGTCGTCGTCGTCGTCGCCGTCGTCTGAACTGACTGGCCTCGTTTGTTCTTCCTCAGCTTCGCCGTCGAGCACTTCGCCAACCACGTCGCTGGGTTCCGACACAGGTTTGCCAAAGCCGGACGTCCTGGAGTGAAAGATTGGCCTGTTGTCGTTACTACGGACGAGTCGGATCCTGAGTGAGTCGAGTGAACGAGAACGAAATGTCTTTCTCCTTTCCGAAGCTGACCGATTCGTCTCGTCTTGGTTCGTTCGAAGGTACCTCGCCGAGATCGCAGCTCTGGGATGGTTCCTCGTCGACCACGATGCGCTCAAGACGGCTGAGATCCATGGGAGGTGGTGGCCCTCGTTGGTGGACAACGTGCTGTTGGCGATGGGGCAGGGATTTGTTGGTGAGTCGACGTTGCTTCTCTTCCCCTCGCTCCTACATTTCGAGACTGACCTTCGCTTCTTCTCTCCGTCTTCCTTCTCAAAGGTACCTCCGGAAGCACCAGTACATCTCTCTCTCTCTCTCTCTCTTCCCTTCTCGTTTTCATCGCTCACCAACGAAACGCGCTTTTGTTTCAACAGTGAGCATCCTCGCCTCTCGCCGAGTCGAAGACTGGAACGGAGGAGAAGCAGAGTTGGCGAGTGGGCTGGAGAGTAGGTACCCTTACGATCCTATCACTGGGGCTTCTTAAAAACCTTCGCCTTCTCTCTCGACTTTGGGGTTCCGTCGCCGTCGTCGCATCATTTTCCTTCTCCCTCCTTCTTGGGCTCTTCTTTCTTCGGTCACATATTTATCTATCCTTCTTGTCGTCGCACGTAGGGTTGTATCACTTCTTCGGGTTTCGTATCTAGATGTCTGTCTGTTCCAAGGCCTCGCTCGGCGACAAAGCTGTCTCCCTCCTTTCTCCTCCGCCACGGCCAAAAACCTTCTCCCTTCTCTCCCATCTGCTGAATTGAAGCGAAACCGTGATGGATATCAAGGGTTTCTAAGGAAGGGCAAGGCGAAGAGAAAGCGAAACGAGAACGGACAGGCAGCAACACCGGAGTGAAACGAGAAACGCAGAACCAGAGAACGAACACAGGAGACAGGAAAGAGAGAGTGAAGGGTCAAAGATCGAGAAAGAAGAGCAAGGTATCCCGAACTACATACAAGTTCAGATAAACGAACAAACTAGAGAGAGAGAGGGAGAGAGAGAGAGAGAGAGAGAGAGAGAGTGGGTGGCGCGTGAACAAAAAGGAGAGAAGAACGAAAGGACGAACAACCGGAAACGAAAAGCTACGACTCCCTCAACCTCTCCTCCTCCCATCTCCTCGTCCGATAGTCCCTCCCCCGGTCCGAGGGATGTTGGTCCTGCTCTCGATGAGAGCCTCCCCACTGGGAGCTCGTTCCCTCCCTTCTCCTCCTCCTGCAGCCTTCGACGACTTCAACCCTCCCTTCCCGGAAGGCATCTTCATCGACGAGGAGAGCGACGCACTCGAGGCAGAAGATTTGAGAGTTGGAGGTTGCTGAGGAACGACGAGAGTGGTGGTGGGAGGAGGAGGAGCGGGGGCGGCGAGCTGAACGAACTCCTCCGTCGAAGGCGACGATCCTCTCGACGACGACGCACTCATCCCTCCTCCTCCGTTCCTGGCCTTCTGGTATCCATCGACGAGCTGCTGAGGTTGTTCTCCAAGGGTGGAAGCCTGCGAAGAGCTCCCAACGGATCTAGCGAGATCGTCGTCGACGTCCTCCTGGAGCTCTCCCATCATCGATCCTCCCTGAAGTTTGACGCGTTGGTACTTCTCGACGACGTCTGATCGAGATCCGCTTCGCTCCCAGTGCTCCTGGACGTCCCACGTACGTTTTCGAGGAGTCGATCCGGTAGGAACGTCCTCGGCTACCGAGTTGAGGAAGGTGTGGGTCGAGTCTCGAAGGTTGGAGAGAGCGGTGAAGGAGGTGGAGTGGAAGGATTGGAGGTTGGAGGAGGTTGAAGCGTACTGGAAGACGAGGGAGGGAGACAAGAAGCGTCAGAGAGATCTGGAGGAGAATGCAGAGGAGAGAGAAGAGTGCTCACAGAAGAAGAGATCTGCGAAGTCGTCTGCTCGACATCGAGTCGAACCTCCTCGAGACCTTGACGAGAGTTCGAGTGAGACGCCTGGGATCCGGAGGCGAGGGAGTGGAGAGCAGACTTGAACTTCTTGTGAGACTTGGTAGCTCGGCTTGAGGCTGTGAGGAAGGAAGGGAAAACCTAAGAGTCAGAACTCGTTGTGAGAGAGAGGCTCGAAAACGAAGAGGAAGCCAACTCACACTTCTCCGATGCCTGGGCCATTTCGACGAAGTGCTGCTCGATGTCGGCCATCTCAACGTCGAGAGAAGCGGTTGCAACCTCCGAAATGCTAGCGAGACCAGTCCTGAGATCAGTGGAAGCGACGGTGATGGCCTGGAGGAGGAAAGGGAGAAGAAAGAAGGAAGACGCGTCGTCAGAACCCAGTTTGAGAGAAAGCACGAAAGAGGACATCTAGACTCACCTGCGATCCAGACTCCGATATCCTAGCAACTCGACTCTCCAGCTCATCCAGCCTCGAGCTCAAGTTCACACCGTTCTCGATAGCCTTCGACGACGTCTGCTGATGAGCGACCTGCATAGCCCGTATCCGGTTCTCGCTGAGTTGTCGTTGAGCCTGAGCTTGTGATCGAGCGGAGACGAGTTGCTGAGTCTGGGTAGTGGTGAAATCGGCGACGACGGAGGAGATTCGAGCTTGGAAGTCGAGGAGAGCGGCCTTCTGGGAGTCGATGAGGGAAGCGATGGAGGTGTCCGAGTCGGAGAGGCGTTGGATCTGAGAGAGGCAGTCGAACGAGCGAGAAAGGGAGCTTCAGTAGATATTCGAAGGTGAGAGGACTGATGCAAAAGAGAGCAACTTACCTCCTCGTCTACAGCGCTGGCCAAAAGATCGGTGTTGGCGTTGAGGGAGAGCTTCTGAGCCTGGACGTGATCTCGAACGTCAACGACCATCGAGTCGAGCGAGGAGACAGCCTCGTTCAAAGGCCGCGAGACCTGCATCATCGAAGCAAGCCAGAAATGGAGAGAAGTCGGCTCGGTTCCACAACACTCACGATGCGTCCGAGAGAAGTCGAACTCACAGCTTCCAACCTCTCATCCGCCTTCACCATCAAAGCGTCCGTCGTCGTCCCCATCTCCACCTTGAACCCTCGAGCCCAAGTTCCCAACGAAGCATGAATCGCCGAGCGAGCTTGGTTGACGACCGAGACGAAGGCAGACCTCTCCTCGATGGATCCGTCCATGATCGTTCCGAGGGCGGCACTCCCAGCGTTGATCGATGCGAGGTGTTCGTCGAGGATGGCTAGTTGGGAGGTGAGTTTCTGCAGCGAGAGAGAGGTAAGAGAACAGTCAGCTTCGGAGCAGACGCGGAAAGGTTGAAGGAAGAAGAGGATTCTCACCTCAGCATTCCTTGTTCGGAAAAGCTCGACACTCCCCATCAACCCTTGACCGAGCTGCTCCTGAGTCTGCTGGAACTCCTCGAGCCTGGAAGCGAGATCGATGGTGGCCTGGGCGGTCGAGGATCCGTACGAAGAAATGACCGACGAGTTGGCGACCATCACGTCCGTCTTTCGACCTGAGGAAAGGCGAACGAAGCGAGGAAGCAAGAGGTCAGCAAGCCGTCCCGCCCAACGCGTCGAAGAAGAAACCGACGACCGACTCACCAAGCTTGCTAAACACCCCCTCCAAATCTCCCAAACTCTCCTTCGCCAACCTCCTCAATCCTCCAGCAACCCCATCCAACCTCTTCTCCCCCTTCTCAAACACCTCACTCACAACCTTCTCCACCTCCAACTCCTCCTTGACCCCTTCCAACTCCTGCTCCTTCCTCACCAACTCCTCGACCTTCGCCACGACCTCCTCCTTGGTAAGCTTGAGCTCCGACTCGGTAGCGAGGAAGATCTTGAGGTGATCCTCGAGTTCGGTCTTGAGTCCAGCGAGTCGAGTCTCGAGGATGATCTGACGCGACTTGGCCTCCTCGGTTTGGGTCTTTCGAAGCTCGTTCTCCGAAGCGAGGTCGGCCCAGGATTCTTGGGAGAGGAAGACTCCGTTCTTCTCCCGGGATGCCTGTTGTCCAAAACAAGAACAACGAAAGGGAATCGGTTCGTTAGCAAACGAGAAGCTGAGACGAAACGAGACGACGGGGAGGGAACAAGACGTACGAGCAGATCGGCCTTGAGCCGTTCGATCTCCATCACGTACTCCTTGATGAGAGCTCCCTTGGTCATCCTCTGGTTGATCTCGGGCTTGTTCTGGATCCTCGTCGCTCGGGTAGCGTAGTCGATGGTGGAGAGGGTTTCCTCGAGGTTGGACCTCGAAGGGGAGATAGTGGCGATCAATCGAGTCTTGGTCTTTCCTCCGAGCGAGTCCTGGAGGAGTCGAGTGAGCTTGGACTCTCTGCGAAACGATCATTCGATAGAAGAGCAAAACGAGTCAGCGGAGGGAGGGAAGAGAGCGGGAAAGAGACGAGACGAGACTCACCTGTACGGAACGTGCTTGCCTCGATCGACCAGCGCGTTGATGACCCTTCCGAGGGTGAGAAGCGACTGATTGATCATTCCAGCCTCCCTAGCTCGCATGTCCTCGGCTCCGGAACGACCGATGTTCTCTGATCCAGCGAGATCGACGAGGTTGAACTTTCCGACCTTGAGGAGATCCTCTCCCGTCGGGGACGACTCCTTCAGGTGGACGGTGATGGAGAAGATGGAGTGGGATCGACTGCAAGGAAAAGCATGCGAAGAGAGGTCAGCTTACTGCAAAACGAAAAGAGCGGAGGGAAGGAAAGGCGAAACCCGAGACTCACGAAGAGAACTTGTTCATCAACGTCTCCCCCGTCTCTCTCCTCGCACTTCCCTTCCTCAACTGCATGATCCCATCCTTCGCATCCTTCACCAAGCACTCCTCCAGTCCCTGAATCACCACTCCTCGTCCCCTCGGGTTGGGATCGTCGTAGATCTTGAGTCCTCCAGGAATGGCTCCCGCACTCCCTACTCCTCCGAACGACGTCGCTCCAGGGGCAGCGTTGTGAGTGGAAGCATCGGCGACGAGGAGATCTCGAATTTCCTCGTTGTAGAGCTCAACGAAGGAGATCTTGACCGAGTATTCGGAGCGGGAGGCTTCGAGGAGGGAGAAGAGTCGGTGGAGGGTTCGAGGAACGATTCCGGCTTCCGAGGAGGGAGCTCCGAGGATGGTAGGGGTGAGGTCTCCTTGCATGGTGTACCTGAGGCAGAAGAGGGTTTAAGAAGAGAGATCAAGGTCAGCTCGAGCTTCTTTTGGCAGGACGGGAGAAGAGAAGAGAGAAGTCAAGCTCGTTCGAAACTCACGTCTTTCCCGTCCCCGTCTGTCCATACGCGAAGATGGTACAGTTGTACCCCATCATGACCTCGTCCAACGTATCCTTGACGACGGTATCGTAGACCATCGCCTGATCCGCTTCTGGACCGAAGACTTTATCGAACGAATAGGTTCGAGTCGCTGGAGTTGAGGTGAGGGAAGGAACGACCGAGGTGAGAGGAGCGGTTTCGATGGTGATAGAGTCTCCTACAGCTCCAGAGGTGGTGACGATGATAGGCGAGTTCTCGGCGATCTCTTTAGGGGAACGACCACTGCGAGAGAGAGAGACGAAGAGGTTGAGAGTCAGCAAGGGATAGAAGGATGCGAAAGGGAAAGGGAAAGAGCTCCTTCCCATCCCTCGTCTCCTTCGGGAGCGAACGATAGAGTCCATCCAGCTCTCCCAGAGATGAAAGACCTCGAAGTATACAGCCTCGAGAGTATAAAAGCGACCGATGAAACTTTTCAACTCACCGACATCGTACAACGACCTCAATGTTTACATTCTCTCCCTCCCCTCCTCCTCCTCCTTCCTTCTCCTTCCCTCCTCCTCCCGTTCCTCCTCCTCCTGCAGGCTTAACCACCGTCCTCGTCCTTTTGACAGGTCCTGCTGCTGCTGGTTCCTCCTCTGTCGACTGTTGTTGTTGATGATTTCTATTCGAAGTGTTTGAGCTCATGGAGAGCGAAGAAGCGGGTCTCGCGATTCCTGAACGAGCTGTTGTTGTTCCAGGAGGAGGAGGAGGATCCATCCTTCCGACTCCAGAAGAAGAAGAGGAAGAGGCCGTTCTAGAGGAGGAAGGTGGTTTGGTAGGGGCGCCAGCCCCTCGGCGAGAGGATAACGACATTTGTTGGTTGGTTGGAGAAGGGGGAGGGAGTTGAGGGAAGGGAAGGGACGAGAGGGGGAGGCTCATTGCAGAAACCAAACGCGTCTGCTTTTTATTATTTCTATTCTATCGGAAGCAACGTTCTCTCGAGTGAGGAAATATTTTCTCAGCGTTTCAGAGCCTTCTAATCACGACCTTTCTTTCCCATCTCGTACTCGAACCTCTCCAGTGTCAAAAGCCCTAAATCTCCAGTGAGACGCGTCGTCTCCCTCGTCGTTCTCTCCTTACGAGCCACATTGTCTTCAGGCAGGAAAGGTTGGCATTCACTGAAGAGCCAGAGTCCCTAGAGTAGGGCGGTAGTGCATTCTGGTAGCTCGGCAGCAGTCCCTTGAGCGAAAGGTCGAAGCCCGAGGCAAGATTCGCTTGAAGTCCTCGCTGCTGGACGGAAGAAGGAAGAAAACCTCCTGTGTCTCATACAGACACGGCGAGGGAAGAAGGAACATGAAAACAAGGAGAGGGAGCTTGTCGGCGTTCGTGGCAGAGAGAGAGCAAGAAGAGAAGGGAGCGACGTTCGAAAGTTGAGCTCGACTCGTCGAGAGACCCAAGAAGTCTTTCGCCTCCGAGCTTCAGCAGAGGGAACTCAGACTTCCTTCGGCTCTTACCTACATCTCTCTCTCTATACGTCAGTGTCCAACTCGATTCGCTTCTCGCTCGAAGCCTCTCTCCTCGACTTTCCTCCCGAGTCGCGAGCTTTCAGCCCTCCCTCCTCCTCCTCCTCCTCTCTCCTCTTCTCTCCCTCGAAGAACGTTAAAAAAAGGACATGCACCCATCGACCGAAACCGCAATTCTAAACTAAACCCAAGAGTAGATAAACAGGCTAGTAAGGAGCAGCGGCCTGCTGGCAAGCCTTCAGGGCGTCTGGGAGGAGGAAGAAGAGGAAACGAAGAGGGAAGAGTCAGCGAGAGAGAGAGAGAGATGATGCGGAAGATGGGCGGTACGAGAAGGGCGTGGGTTGGTAGAGAGGATGAGAGGAGAGGTGGAGGTAGTGGCGGTGGAGATGGTGGGACGAAGGCGATGGTCCGAAGGGAAGGAGGGAGGTTGAGGGGTCCGAGGGAAGGAGACGACGACTCACCGAGGTAGTAAGAGCAAGAGTTCATGTCGTTGGTAGCGTCGAGGCACTTGGTGAAGTCCTGTAGAGGCGTCAAATCGAAATATGGAGGGTCAGTCTCCACCTCCAACGGTAAACAACAACGAAACCGTGGATCGAAGCTCACCTTGGCCTGAACCGAACACGAAGCTCCGTTCTCCTGAGGAGCGGAAGCAGCAGCGTAGGCAGCAGGAGCGGGAGCCTCAGCAGCGGCAGAGGATCCTCCGAAGAGCCTGTTTCGACCGAGCGAGCGAAACGAAGGAGAGGAGGAGATGGGTTGGGTCGGGGCAAATCGGTCAGTCAAACAGCGAGGGCAGAAGGAAAGCCATCGAAGGGTGAGTGGTGGTAGAGGAAAAGAAGGAAAACGTACATGTTGGAGAGACCGTGTCCGACGGTGGATCCGACAGCTACTCCAGCAGCAGTGGAGGCCATCTACAATGAAAGGAAACGTGCGTCGAAAGAAGAAGGGGAAGGAAGAAATCAGCTCGAGCTCAAACCCTTCCCTCCTTCCCTTCTCCTTCTCCTCCCCCCTCCCCCATCCTCCTCCATCACTCACGTTAGCGAACATTCCTCCTCCAGCAGCAGCGGGAGCAGCCTGAGCGGCAGGAGCGGCACCTCGAGCCTGTTGGGGAGCAGCAGCGGTGGTGTTGGATCGCTGCTGGGGAGCAGGAGAAGATCGAGCGGCAGGTCGAGATCCACGGGAAGAACGCTGTAAGGAGAGAGCGAAAAAGTTAGCGAGAGCTGTGGGAAGGAGGAGAGAGGGGAAGAGGGACGAACAGCCATTTTGAGTGTAAGTTGATGAAGGGTGGGGAGGGGTGAGAAGGAGGGCTGAGAGGGAAGGTGATGGGTGGGGGAGGGCGAATCGCAAAGGGCGGAAACGGGAGAGAAGGCAGCGTTGCCGAGGGATTGCGCGTCGTGAGGTTCCAGCAGTGAAAATTGCGAGTGCTGTAATTTTGAGCCCTACGGACGTAGGATCAAGATGGGAGCTCGAGGAGTCGAAGGTTCTGTTTTTCTGAAGCTCGATTGAGTGTTTTTGGAGCAGGCCGTCGCGACGCTTCGATTCGAGTCGTCGTCGTCGCTTCTTTCCCCCCTTCCTTTGGCTGATCCCAACCCCTCAGTAGAAGAAACATATCTCTGATCAATCCAAATGAATCTAGTTAAAATACAGAACGAGGTATGGTTGGGATCGGAGGAAGAGGGAGCGCGATGGGAGGTGCTGGCCTGACCCGTCGTGATGCCATCCCTCCTCCTCCTCCCGCCCGCTTCATCTCTTCTCGTCCCGTAATCATCAGCTTATGGAGATGGTGGGTTCCATCTTCTCCTCCTTGTGCCTTGTCTTTAAAACGTTCTGACCTTCTCTTCGCCTTCCGCCCCCCCCCTCGTCCTTCTTTCAACCAACAACCGAGTTTGAGCGATTGCGAGAGAAGTCTTCTGCTTGGAACCCATCCTGTGGAACTTCGACTCCGAGGACTGGAAGATTGTAACGGGGTCCTCAGCCGATCAGATCATCAGTGAGTTCAGTTCTCGAAAGAAGAAAGAGAAGGAGAAACGAAGCTGACCTTCGACGCGTCGTTCTCGTCTTGCGTTCTCGTTTTCAGGCGCTCTAAACACGAGATTAATGTGATCGAAGTCGCCCGGTAAGTTTTGAAGCCCCTCTCGATCGTCCCTTTACACTTGGCTGATCGCTTGCTCTCCACGTTCGCTTCAGGCATTATCGCTCTCGAACACGAACTCAGCGAGGGAGCAGTTAATGGTGAGCGTGCTTCGACAACTTTGACGAGAACAGTCAGACTGACGCTCCTTCTCTTCTCCAACCAGTCTTCATGAAGACCTATCCCGTCATCCTCGTTCAGGGCTGGGTCTCAAAGAACGTCCTTCAATCCTCCCCTCCCTCTCCTTCGAACCTCTGATATCTAGATCTCTGGGCTGACCCTATTTCTTCTCTCTCCACTCCATTTTATCCAGCCCTCACACCCAGGCGGACGTTTTCTCCCTCCCCTGCCAGCTCGCTCGACGTCGCGTCGGCAACTCCTCCCACTCCCGTCCTCAACTCAACCGCCTCGACTTCAAAGATCCCTCTTCTTCCCTCCAACCACCAACTCTACCCACTCTTCTTTTCTCTCCCCTGAACCTCAACCTCAACCTCAACCTTCACCACCCTCCCGACCGGTGGGAGAATCGTGGAGAGAAAGTTGGAGATGGCTGAGGGAGGTCTTTCGCTTTTTCTGGTCGATCTCATGGTCTAGATTCTCCATCTCTGTCTGTTCCAGTCACTGGGAGAAGACTCTGCGGAAGCAGCTCTCTTTGAACTCTCGTCTACGTCGCAACGCCCGCTGTCTCCTTCGTTTGCGATTCTTCCTCGCTTCCCTCGCCTTTCGATGCGACCCCCACAGGATTCTGCCGTTCACACTTGATTCGTTTCTCGGCTGGAAAAAAGCAATCGCAATCAAACACAAAGATTCGCTGGTGGAACTTCAGCACTCTAACAACGCGAAAGAGAAAGGAGTGACGCGTCGAAAGTGCGAGCTGTTGAACCTCCGCTTTTTCCCTTGCCTCTTTCAGTCTAGATGTGTGATTTCTGAAGGCTGTCGACGAGCTAGAGAAGCAGTTATTCGTCCTTAGGAGTCTGCCTGGATCCTACCTTGAATTCTTGGTGGGAAAGTTTTCGGAACGCGTCGTCAAAAAGAGCAGAAATGTTACGGTCGACCGGAACTTGGAATCAGCTCAAACAAACGCCACCTCTTTCTCCCTCCGTTCTAATCGATTTTGGAAGCATGCTCAGCCCTCGTCCCTCTTTCTCTTCCTCTCCTTCAACCACGACCTCCGACTCCTAAAAAGCTTACTCGCTCAGCCTACTCATCTCTCTCTTCACGCCTTCTCTTCTCTTCCCTCCCCTCTCTCCACCAACCTTCCAGAATGACCAACTCATCCCTCCCCTCCGTCGGCTCGTCTGCCGTCCTCCCTCCTACCCTCCTCACCGCCTACTCGGACTCGGAAGCCGCTAGGATCAGCGAGGTTGCTGCCTTTGAGAGTGAGTTCTGGCCTTCATCCGCCGAAAGGGAGGGAGGGAGGGTGAAGGGAGAGAAGCGAAGGACAACCGTCGACGAGGACTGACCAGCTTTTCCCTCCGCCTCCTCCTCCTCTCAGCCTACCGAGCGTCCATGCGAGCTCATCACCAGCCCATGTCGATAGCTGCTCAAGGACTCGTCCTCCAGGCCCAATCTAACGCTGAGCAAGTCAAGGTGAGCTCTTCTTCTCTCCTTCTCTTCCCTCCCTCCCTCCCTCCTCGCCCTCCTCGACAACCCTCCTTTCCCTTCGAAACGTCATCACCTCGGGAATTTTTTTCTGGACTTTGCAAAGCCAAAAAGCTCACTCCTTTCCTTCGCTCTTTCTTCTCCAGCTGGACCAACTCACTGCCAACCTCGCTCTTCAGTAAACACGGATGCGCTCCTCCCCTCCTCATCCATTCCAACCTAGCGACTCTTTCTCGGTCTCGTTACATCTTTCTTCTTGAACTCCCTTGTACTACTTTCCTCTCGCCTTGATCTCCTTCGTTGTCTCTCTTCCAACCACCTTGTAGAACGTAGCGTTTCGTTTTGTGGATCCCAGAGCTCTGCTCCGCTTTTGACCTCTCCTCCCTTTCCTCCCCTTCCCTCGTTGGCTCTGCATTTCCTTTCCCTCGAATGTAGTTTTAATGCTAATGCTGTATCATCTAGTGGTTCCTTTAATTCTCCCTCATATGCACTACGTCTTCAAATTCGATCATGAAGTTCGATGAAGCGAACGCGCTCCCTTGACCTCGACGGAGAAAGAAGCATGCCTAGCTCAGACGTCAAGGGAGTTTATGCAGGTATAGCTTCGAG
This sequence comes from Mrakia frigida, assembly GCF_051309035.1. NCBI lineage: Eukaryota > Fungi > Basidiomycota > Tremellomycetes > Cystofilobasidiales > Mrakiaceae > Mrakia > Mrakia frigida. Next base: position 160,656 of record NW_027481242.1, on the reverse strand, counting down.
CGTTTCCGTCGATCGACGTGTGGTTCTGGACTTTTAGACGTGTCAGACGTGCCGGAACGAGGCGAAGGCAAGAAGAGCTGCGAAGGAAGAAGACGCGTCGTTGACGCTTTTGAGCGATTCTTCCGTCCCTTTGTCGCGCCTGTCGAAAAAATTAGACCATCATCGTCCGCGACAGCATAAGATTCAGGTTAAGCTAGACTAAAGAAGTCCGATGGATGGGAATAGAGGGAACAAGAGAGAGAGCTGCCAAGCGAAGAACAACAACGTCGCGACTCCCAAAGCAAAACCCCTTGCCAGTCCTCCCCCTCCTGCGAGGCCCAAACACGCCGATCGTCTAGTTGAAGATGAAACATGGGAAGCTGGAGCACCTGCGTCCGAGTCGCCGACCGCGCTGGATGTGGGAGAGGAAACGGAAAGCGTCGCATCAGAGCCGTTGGGGGGGAAGAGGACGGCTTGAGTGGTCGAAACTTCGAAGATTTGAGGATTAAAAGGAGCAGATACAGTCAGCGCTATGGGCAGAATCGGACGAAAGAAGGCAAGAGGCGGTCAAAGAAAACAAGACGCGTCGCGGCTCACTTGATCGAGCGGCCGTCGGGGGAGGAGTCGTGATCCTCGTCGTTGAGGCTGGTACGACTCGAGTAGATGTTGTAGTGGTAGTAGTGAATTCGTCGGTAGGAGTTGTCGTGGTGATCACGCTAAGGAGAAATGAGACGAAAGGTCAAAAGAAATGTCAAAACGTGTCTCGATTTCTTGTTGGAGAAAGAGAGAAATCGAACTCACGTATCAACCTCGCTGGACTCAATTTCAGTATCCTCGGGAATACCAGTGGTTAGAATCTCGGTGGGAGCGAATCTGAAGAGAGGACAAAAGATGGGAGAGGCGAAAAGAACGAGAGTCAACATTGGCACTCTCTCGTTGGACTTGCATGAGAACAGACGAGTGAGGACACGAAGACCTCACGAATCGATAGCAGTTTCAGTCTCTACAGGAACCGAGGCTGTCGCAATCTCAGTGGGAGCGAAGCTGAAAGGGGGGGAAACAAACGGGCGGTTCGTCTCGTCTGGTTCAGCCGCGAAAGGAGGGAAGAAATAAACCAAAACTGCTCACGGATCAATCTCAGTAGTAGAGAGCCCAGTCCCGGTTGGCTCTGGAACTTCAGTCTCGATGATCACAGCAGTTTCGGTAGGGACAATCTCGGTCGTGTCGTCTTGACGCGCCAAAACGACAAGTCCTCGAGCGAGACGGTACTTGTTGTTGCTGAGATCTGCGATGGGAAGATTAATAGCCGGGAGTATGAGATAAGCGGGAATCTTTTCAGCATAACTGCTTACCTTTTTCTGAGCGAGAGAGGAAATGACTAAGGCGTATTGACCCAAGCTGAAGAAGATATGAAATGAAAGAGTGGTGTCTCTCTTCGGCAAAGGAAAGGCGGGTCTCTCGTCATCTGAACCCGGCCGCCCTCCTCCCCACCTTGTTGCCTCCTCTCCTCTCCCTTTCTGTTTCTTTCTTCTTCGAGTCGTAGCAGCCCATATGCATGTCGCCCGTATCATGCTATCTCAAGATGGGAAAGAGCGGAAAGGAGGATGCTTCCCGCTCAAAACTCGCTCTTTTCTTTCCCGACTCTCCTTTATTATTTATATTCCGCTCCTCTTCGCGTCGTTCATCCTTCTTTTCCTTGCCCCTCCCCCCCCCCCCTCACACACGCTCGCATGTGACGTGAGGCATAGTGTAAAAGGTTCTTTCTACATCTTTCCTTGGTCTGTGAGAAGAAGCGCGTGTGCAGTTCGGTTAGCACCGCGACGCGCCTCGCGACGCGTTCCAACCTTGCTCTGTTTGTGTTTTAACTTTCTTCCTATGTGATTGAACAGCCTACAAACTACCGGAAAGAGGAAATTGACTGCTATAGGTCCAAGTAGAGAAGCCGAAGACGCTTCAATCTGATCTTCGCACCTCTGCTGCTCTCTTGACGCGTCCATCCGCAGTGAGACTTCCTTCGATACCGACCCAGCACTATCTTCAACGTTGTTTGTATCAGTCTTGTGGTCCTGAATAGAAGCTCTGCCATGCTTCAACCTCCTGAGAGGGTGCGAGATGCAGATGGCGACCTCCCACAGCAAATTGATCGAAATCTGGGAACGCGTTACTTCGAGTCAGAAGGCAAAATCTCGCCGGCCAGCCCTTCTTCACTAATGGGCACTCGTGCATCGATTGATAGGCTATAAGAAAATATCATATGGGAATATGGGGTCACAAACAGGCAGGGCTACGTTACAATCGCCATTCCCCTTTGCGCCGCTGACTCGAGCGACGCGTTTTTGCGCTTTGAGACAGCTCCAGAGAAAGCCCATCGAGCATCTGCATCCCTCCGCTTCGTCTACGAGGTCCACTCCACTAAATGAAAAATCTCATCAGAACGGTTCATCCTTGGAGGACCTTCATATTCTGAAGAAGACCAAGATGTCCCTCTTAGGAGGTTTGAAGCTCGTTTGCTCAAACGGAGCAGCCTCTTCATGGGTCTTTTCAACCACAATTTTTCGTCTACTTCTCCGAGTTACTCTATGCGAAAGGAGCTAGGAACTTGTCTCAATCCTCTTCTCACCGATCTGAGTCGGGAGAAAAGTCGAGAAAACTGTGTCGGAGACGCGTTTTGGATCTTGTAATCGCTCTAGAAGGTTTTACACAATCTCTCGTCAGTCGAGGTCGACAACACATCTTCGACGTATGTCCAGGAGTAGATGATTACTGCTACGAGATCACTGAGAACTTCATGGGAGGCTTGAGAGGCCTACAAGGAGCTTCAATCTCCCTCTCACCCACGACTCCGCGCGCTCTCGAGGACGGTCGAGCTCACACCCTTCCCTCCAACTCCCATCCTCCTCCTCACCCGCCTTCTTCATCTTTCTCTCTCATTCAATCGTGAAATGGAGGACGCTATCGAAACCTTCGCATACCAGTTCGCAAACAACTTCGAAGACCGTCTCTATAGGGACACAGCGCATCCGCGGTTTGGGAGGAGGTTGAGAGGTATCAATTGGCACCTATCTCGGTTTTCCTTCGGGTTTGCGAGCTTCCGAATAGGTATTGAGGACCGAGGACTAGGAGGCGATTGGGATTGGGTCAATATGTACGTGCTGGCTCATCAGTATGTTCGGTTTTGCTCAAACTGACTCCTACATCTGTCTCTCAGGATCGAGCTCAAACGAGCTCACGGACTCACCTCCTCCGCTGGCTATGCTGCTCTTATTCACACTGGACAACTACAGTGAGTCTCCCTACCCTCTATCGAGCACCTAAAGTCTCCTCTGACCTATCTACGCTTCTTTCACAGGCTTCCCTACTGCTTATGTGGCCAGACTCGTCTCGAGAAGGTGGTCAGGAAAGACCGAGCAGTCAGAGCGGGTCAGCTCGTCATCACTTGCTTGCATGATAACGGTGGAAGATGTGGATACTTTGGTGAGTCTTTATCATCTCCTATGGTCTTTATCGATCTTGAAGACGGTCTTTGGAGAAGCTGAGACTCTCTTCTTGCCTTCCAAAGTCGTTCTGGATGACTTGTTCGCCAATGAGCTCAGCCTCTCCTTCCCTCGCCCTCCTTCCTCTCCCTTCGCCTCTTCGCCTATATCCCACTCATTCCACCCCCCTCAAACTCAACAGACACCTCCTCTACCGTCCCATCCTCTTCGCAGTGATGGTAAACGCGTTCCTTTGATCGACAGGTTCGCTCAACTTGGCCAGAAACGTTCGAGAAACGAGCTCACTCCGTCTTTGGAAAGCGCGGAGGGTAGAGGGTTTTCCAAGCGATGGTGAGTGATGTTCCCTTCTTCAAGGTTCTCTCCTAGGTCGAAGGATACACAGGGCTGTCCTGACATTCTATGCGTTGTGTTGAAGTATGCTTTCGGACGCTCTCTCTTCCGGACCTCCCTCCCTTCACGCTTCCCTCACTTCCTCCTCACCCCCTCCCATCGCCAACTCCTCACCCTCTCGGAGGTCTCCAAACCAGAGTCCTACTCCTCTCAAGCAGCTTGGCTCATGGAGGAAGTTGACGGTCGCACAGAGGCTTGAGCAGGCTCAGGTCCAACGGAGCTGAAAGGACAGGAGGAGAGTCGGGTTGGACTCGCTTGTGGGACCGCTTCGCAGGCTCAGTGTGCCGTCGTTTCTCGATTACGTTTATTCTCAATCCTACCATAGTTGAGTATCATATATTTGCGCGTCCTGGAGTGTTCGCTTCTACCAGAGAGATAGAAGAACGAGAGAATTTGACGCGAAACCGATCCGCGCCTGTCGCGTCAATTTACGAAACTCCTCCTCGTCGTGGTGTCCTTCTGCAACCAAACTGCATCCCTCTCCACCCCCTCTTCTCTCAACATGAACGCAGCAGATGCACCACTCGTCCCACCTGCTCTCGGTCTCCAGTAAGTAACATATTTCTGGGTTTCAACGGGACTCAAAGCGACTCTTTTCAAGTTGAGCTGGAGCTGACCTTTTCTCCTCCCTTGCTTCTTTCGCGCTCCTTCCCCCTCGTTCAGTCCTGCTCCCATCCCTCCTGGAACGAAGGACTGTACGGGATGTAACGGTCTGATGTCTATCAACGATTTCGGTATCTCCCTCGGGGGAAACAGCGTTGGGAAACTCTCAGCCAAGTGCTTTCGACACTCAGAGTGAGCTCGCGATCGACCTCTTTCCTTCGCTCCTTCCTTCCTTTCGCTTACCCACGCTCTCGTTTGATTCCTTTTTTCTTCAGCTCGGCTTGGAACACCCGCTCGAGATCCCAGGCCATCCTATCCTGCAGCGAGCTCATCGCCAAGATGAAGAGTCACCCCGAAAAGACTCCCGAGGGAAGGGCAGAGGTGCTCGAGGCCCTCGTCCGGTTTCCTCCTCGACCTACTCAAGGTCGAGAAGGGGTTGTTTTTGGAACGGAGGCGGAGGAGGAACGAAGCTCAATGCTTGATTGGTTAGGTGCTTCGATGTATGAGGTTTCTTTGAGCCAGGATTATCATTTCACGTCAGTTTGAGCCTCTTTTCTGGCTGAAGGTCGAAGAGACGAAGCTGACCTCGACGCTCCCGTCCTCCTCCTTTGCCCTCTCTCCCCTCGCTTCTACAGCCTTCAAGCTCGAAAACCTGGCCACACGACCGTCGGACGCCCTCTCTCCTACACCTCCACTTACAAATGCACCCAGTCTATGGCTTTCGAGAAGGAGAAGGTCCCCCATCTCGACGTCGACAAGAGGAGAGACTTCAACCGAATGAAACGCTTCGAGTGCGATGGAACCTTCAGCATAACCGCTACACCATCTACTTCCATTGTCAAGATCTCGTACAACCACCAGTGTAACCACGAGCCCTACGAAACCGATGCTATCTCCGATGAGGTCCTGCAGGAGATCGTCAAGTACGCTTCCCTTCGGCCCAGCGCGGTGAGCTCGCTTCGTTTCCTTTCCTTTCCTCCTTTCCGCTCCTGACCCCTCCCGACCTCTCTTCAGATCTACGCTCACCTCCAGTCGAAAGGTCTCACCAACAACCTCTCCCCCGATCAGGTTCGATACGCCTGGCTCAAGCTCTCTCACGGGAAATGGCAGCACGATCAAGACCAGTTCGTCTCCGCCGAGGTTTCGATTCGCCAAACTCAATCCGTCGAGTACATCCCAATCAGCAGTCCAGAGAAACGCTTTCATGGATTCGGGATGGCGATTAGGGATGTCTGTCAGAAGGGAGTGTGGAGAGCGTGCGAGATAGGGATTGATTCAACGTGTGAGCTCGAGTTTCCTTCTTTCCCTCTCCGTCTTTCCTCCCCTTCCTCTCGCCTTTCTCACGCCCGTCTCACGCAATTTTCTGGCCCCAAAGTCGGAACCAACAAGGCCAACTTTGAGACGTTCGCTATGGTCATGGAGGCGGAGGGGAAGGGGGTGATTGTCGGCTGGTTGTTCGTGAAGACGGGAGGCGACGCGCTTCCTCACGACGCGTCGGAGGCGGAGAAGAAGAAGCGGGCGAAGTTTGTAGAGGGTGCGAAGCAGGAGGCTTTGGAGCAGTGGTTCAGGTTCTTTATAGAGCACTACCGGCTAGATCCTCTTTTCGTCCTCACCGATAAAGATCACTCCGAGATCAACGCTTGTCGAGCTTGCTTCCCGAGATCAAAGCACATCCTCTGCCTCTGGCATTGCTTTCGAGCGATGGCCAAGCGACTGCACTCTTCTCGCATCTTAGATAAGAACAGCTACACTTTCCCTCCCTGGAGCTGGATAGATCGGTCGTTCGTTCCATCAAATCATCCCCAAAGCGACAAAAACAACCCGATCCGACCCTCTCCAGTCTCCATCCAACCTCCCTTCATCCCAGGACACCCGAACCAACCTCCACCCCCTCAACCATCCCAAACAAGCACCCAACCATCCTCCTCCTCCTCCCTCCACCAACCATCCTCCTCCTCCTCCCTCCGCCAACCTCCCTTCGCTCCCAACACCTTCACTCCTCCCAACTTCGCACCCCAAGCTCCTCCTGCTCCTCACCATCCTCAACACTCTTATCCTCCCTCCTATCCCCCCTGCACCTTCGACTTCAACCAACACTCGCACCCGCTCCTTTCGACACGAACCGATGCTTCTTCCTCCTCGCAAGCCGCCGAGCAGCACGAGGAGGATTGTAGACTAGCTAGTCTGCTCGGTAGAGGGCATGGGGAGGGTATTGGGAGTTTGATAGATGAGCTAGGCGAGGTTGAGGATTGGTATGGCGAGGGAGAGGAGGAAACGTGGAAGCTGAGGGCTGTCGAAGGAGAGGAGGTTGCTGAGAGGAGCGTTGAGGAGGAGGAGGCGAGGGACTTGGAGGTTATGAGAGCGGGGTTGGAGGCTTGGGCGTTGGTGGAGAGACAGGAGGGAGGTGGAGTAGTTCAGGGGGTGCGTAGGGATGGTAACGGCGGTGGAAGGGAAGAGGAAGGGAGAGGTGCGGGTGGGAGCGTTGAAGTCGGCGGTGGTGCTGGTGGTGGTGGAGGAGGAGCGGGCGATGGTGGTGGTGATGGGGAGGCTGGACCTGGTGGGAACGAGAAGAAAAGGAAGGGAGGACGAGGAGAGGAGTCAGCGAGGCGAACGAGGATCAAGGAGGCGGAACGTCAACGCTCTCGAGGAACCAATCTCTTCTCTGGAGCTCGAGGAATCCACGACATCCCCATCCTTCGACTCTTCCTCACCCACTTCTGCCAGCACCCGTCCCTCCCCGATCGACTCAACAAGCTCCGAGATGCAGAGTCGATCTACGAGCTCGCATGTCGGGAGACGTACAACTACTGCGTCGCCAACGGACTCGCCGACGTCTGGGGATACCTCTGGAAGGAGTGGTACTCACCGGAGAAGTGGGAGCTCTGGGCGAGAGCATCGAGTCCCTGGATCTCGAGGATGAGAACAACGATGATGGTCGAGGCCGTCTGGAAGAACCTCAAGTACAACGTCCTCCCTGGATTCAAACGACCTCGAATCGACCACCTCGTCTACATCCTCATCACCATCACCGTTCCGGCCGAGCGAGCGAAGTTGGAGATCTCCTTCTATACGGAGGAAACGTGGCCGCGTCGGAAGAGGCCGAAGGTGAAGAACTGGGTGAAGGGATTGAAGAAGGAGTGGAAGAGTTTGGCGAAGGTCAGGATCAACCATCGGTACTCGACGGATTTCCTCAACTTCCGCTGCCCCTGCGGAGCTCAGATGACGAACGCTTGGCTCCTCTGCAAGCATCTCGTCCAAGGCTTCGAAGAGCCTGAGGGTAAATGCTGGCTTTGGATAGAGAGACGACGTACCTTCCCCTTCTACCGATCCAACGACCTCTTCCTCCGCAATCAACCTTCAGGGATCCACCAGCCCTTCCCTCCGCTCGATCCAGAGTTCAAGTCCATCGAGAACGGCGACGACCACGTAACGAATCGATCCACGAACGGAGGACCAGCTCTTGGAGGAGGAGGAGGAAGGAGAGGAGAGGGAGGGGAGGAGGGAAGGAGAGGCGAAGGGATTGGGTTTGGTGGTGAAGGAGGAGTAGGAGGTGGTGAGGTTGGAGACGAAGGTGGCGAGGAGGTGGATAGGGAGGAGAGGGTTGAGGGAGGGAGGGTAGTCGAGACTGAAGGATTGGGAGTAGGAGGGAACAAGGTCAGCATCTGGCCGTCGTCTCATTCCCGATACGAGAAGCTGAATCCTTCGGTTCCATCTTCCTTCTCCTCGATCCCTCCCAACGCAGATGAACCACGCCATGCTGCTCAAAGACGCCAAAAATCTCGTCGCCATCCTGGAAGAGCAAGGTCGAGGCGAGCTCGACACCGCCGACAAGTTCGCAGCCAACTTCGCTGCTCTCGCAGGAGCTTCCTTCTTCAAACAGCTACACGCCAACGTCGCAGCTCGGGACTCACGATTCTGGCGACCGACCAACGGGAAGGCAGGGCAACCGACTGCGTGGCAGCAGTTCGACTGAGGGACGAGGGAGCGAGGAACGAGGGAGCGAGGGACGACGGTTGGAAGGTTGACGAAGGTACTTTATAGATGTGAACGAACGGAAAAGCAAAGGTCAGTACAAAGCTAGACATGAGGTGCGGGAGTGTAGGCGAAAGATCGAGTAGAGGGGAGGAACGAAGAGAAGGGCAAACTTACGAGGTTGAGAGATGAAGACAGCTCAAGTGTCGGAGGTGACGAGTGCTGAACAATGAGGTAAGGTCGTTTGTAGGTCTGGTGTATCGAAGGGAGTGGGTCGGGTCCAGCTGCAGAAGAGGAAGGGACGGAATCGGCTGAAGAACGAGGAAGGAGAGGGAGAAGGAAAAAAAAAAAGTCGAAGGAAGGAGGAGGTCAGCGTTCACACTTCAAGAAACGATCCCATGGGGTAGAGAAACATGACTAACAAGGTAGGAGCGACAATAGGTGGATGCAAGCACCAGCTGCGATATGACGAATCCGCGAGGATGTTCTTTGCGAGTGGTAGAGACGAGATGAAGCGAGTTGTACGCTTCGAGGGAAGGAGACGGAGGTTGAAGGGTGAATTCGAACCACTGGGGAGAGAACGAAGAGGAAAAGAGAGTCAGACTGATCGCAAGCAACGTAAGGGGCTCAGAGGCTGATGGCGAGCCAGAAAAAAGGCAAAAAGAAGCAAAGGGAGAGGGAAGAGAGGGAGGGAAGACGAACCAGGGAAAAGCGAACAACAGCGCGAGTCCTCGACCGATGGATCCTTCCATCCATCCGTCCAGACTACGGGAGTCGGTTCTCAAGAGAGGGTAGTCGAGAGAGCATGTCCGTTTGTAGGTCTGGATGCCATGGTAGTAGGAAAGGACGAGGTTGACGGGTAGGAGAGGGAAGACAAGGAGGAAAGGAGGAGGGGAAGGGAGGGAAGGAGGTCAGCCTTCGTTGGAGAGCGATTTACTCGGATAGAAGTATAGATACGAACTTAAAACAAGCGAGAAAAGGTGGATGCTCCCTCTGAGTATAGATGAGCCAGTTTTGGGACGAAGAGGTAGAGTAGGGGTAAAAGGGACATGGAGGGGAGGGAAGGAAGGGTGGTGTGGTGGTGGTTTGAGGTCAGGCAGAGCGGGTTTGATTTTTCTTCTCCTCGGCGCCCTCTCCCCCCCTCCCTTCCCCGCGTTCTTTCTTCTGATCACTCCTCGTTTGAATTTCATATCTTCCTCAGCTTGAGTAACTACGCTCTGGTTCTTGGGCCGTTTTTCCCTCTCTGCGTGAGCAAAGCTGACTGTAAAATCGGGCAATGTGAGAGAAGGAGGCGTGCTCAAAGATGTTTAGCACTGCTGAGACCTGCCGAAGGGAAGGGAGGGAGGAAGAACTTCGCGTCGACGACGGCGACGGTTCTCGGTTCTTTGAATCGCGATAACAGCCCCTCCCGCCAATGCAATTTTCATCAAAGAAGGTTTGATAGAGGGCAAGCTCGTAAAGTTGATATAACAGGGGGGGCCGCTAGTATTGGATCTTATGAGACGACACAGCGCAGAAAGATGATGGGGGAGAAAGAGGGAGAAGATGTAGTCTGGCCCTGCTCCCTCCTGACCGGTGACCTCTCTCCGTTTCATTTGGGCTAGGGCATTCTTGCCTCCCAACGTCTATCTGCTCCTAAACGAGCGATTATGGCTCCTACACGCCATTCTACTTCGGATCATCCTCATCACCATCATCAGCAATCCTCAGTCCCTTACTCTACCATCCAACCTTCCGCCCTCCAGCAGCAGCAGCAAGCTCAACCACCACCTCACCGTCCACCACCTTCGCTTCTTCCCTCCCCTCCTCAGCCCTCGTCGTCGCACCAGAATCCACTTCCTTCGTCCGGATCAGTGGCCTACATCGTACGAGGACATGGATCCTACAGCATCAGCAGCTTCAACGGCCGATTCGTCGTTCCCTCTCTCCTCCTCCTCGACTTCAACCACGAAACCTCGTCAAGGAAAGGAACGATCGGGATCTCTTCTGGGAGGAGCGTCCAGAGGGAAACCCAAAGCTGTCGCAGGAACAGGACCTACGAGAGCAGCCAAGAAGAAGAAGAACGGCGACGAGGGAGGAGGAGGAGCCGCGAAGGTCTTGCAGAGGAAGGACGGCACGCTCCGGACTCAGTACAGTTCTTGTGGTGCTTGCAGGTTGAGACGAGTCAGGTGAGTCTCTTCTATCTATTATCGCTCTCGAGCCGTGGGTTTGGAGAAGGACACGAAGAAGAAGAAGGCCAGAAAACGTGGAAGCTCTGGAGATGGTCCGTTCTGGAGCCTCGGCGGAGAGAGGCGCCTCTCGAAGAGTCATCTCGGAAGCAGTGAAGGGCTGAAGAGGTTCGAGGGGAAATTCTGCACCCAAAGGGCTTCGTTGGGGGGGGGGAAGTCGGAGAGGAATCTGCCCAGTCTCTCTCTGCTCTGTCCTTCCCTCCCTTTGCCAAACACGCCGCCTTTCTCCTCAATCTCTTGTTTGACCTGATTCTTCCGCTCTTGATCGACGCTGATCGCTCTCTCTCTTCGTTCTTTGCTGTCTCAATCTACTTTCTATTCTTACAGGTGCAAGTGAGTGAAACGTCGTCTTTCCTCGCTTTCGCTTCCTTCGACGACCGCCTGCCCTCCTTTTTCAGCCTCGACCGTCCCTGTCAAGCTCGATCACCCTCTTCCCCAAACTTGAGCACAACTCCGCTCCTTCTTCTCGAGGCGGAGAACATGAACCTCCGTTTTGTAGCGGAAGGGAGGCTGGTCTGAGCTTGGAGGGATTCACGTGCACACCGAGGGACTTTCGTTGGTCTTCTCTCGGCGGGAGGGAGGGAGGAAGAGGGATGGAGGAGGACGCGAAGGAGGCAGAACGCTGGATAGGACGAGCTCGTGGGCGCTTCTTCTGATGGAAGAAAGCGGTGTGGCTCCTATATCAGCGAATTTGCGCTGTTTCATTTGCAGGAGGTTGAATCGATGGTCTCGGTTTCAATCGCACCCTCCCTTCTCTCCGTCGCGTCGAGCTTCCGTTGGCTGACTCTCTTTCTCTTCCCTTTCGTCTTCAGCCTCACCGACGTCAAGTCAAACTACCTGGCCTCTCCCGACGCAACGGCCCTCTCCCTCATCGACGGAGAACTCGTCTCAGCTTCTGGAACCGTCCTGAAATGCTTGAACTGCCTCGAACGAGGACTTCGTTGCGTGTTCGTCCTCTCTTTCTTTCTTTCGTCGATCGATCTCTCCTCTCCTCTCTCCCCACTTCTCCGACCGTTCCGTAGCTCACTGTTCCTCTTACTTTCATTTCTTCCAGCGACTCCTACAACCCAAATCTACCCGCTCCTCCGCCTATCAACCGCTCAGGCCCTTCCTACACCTCTTCGACCTCCTCGAACTCAGCGACCTCGTTCACTGGTCCCTCGACTTCGAAATCACTACCGGCCTCTCTCCCCGATCCTCCGAAACCTGCCAAAACCAAGGCTCTTCGGAAAGGGAAGCGAGTGTTGCAGGTCGAGGACGAGTTTGGAGGTGCGAACTTTGCGAGAGGGACGCAAGGGTTGACGGGGTCGGGGAGGAAGATTCCAGAGCTGAAGAAGGCGTTCTTGTCGTCCGAGTTCTACTCTGCTTTCCATACTCAACGTGAGCATCGTTTCTCTGATTGGGTACGAGGATTTCAAGGGCTGTATCGACCTGCTCTCCTTTCCTTCGACGCGCCGACGATTTCAGGTCCGATGCTCGACCCAGAAGACTTCGCTCGTCGGTTCCTCGTCACCGATCCTCCCAAGGCTGAGTCTCTTGGTCCAGTGGTTAGTCCAGCGTTCCGAGTCCTCTCGTTTTCTTCCTCGGATCTGACGCGTCTTTCTCGTTCTCTCCCAACAGGGTTCCATCATCCCTCACGTCCTCTACGCCTGGGCTCTGTCTTACGGAGTCGACGAGTCAGGAAAGGAAGCTCCTCCACCCACAACGAACGAGGATAGGATCAGGAGACGTCAGAAGTGCAATGAGATCGTCACGGAGTGCTTGGGAGAGATTGATCGATACGCGTGAGTGGTCGAGTTCGTTGTTTGCGTGTTCATCTTTTCGGTGGCTTCGTGGCTGACCGCCTCTCTTTCTTTGATCACTTCAGAGTCATGCGAAGACCGACCTGGGACGGTGTGAGAGTTCTGCTCATGATTCTGCCTTTGACGGAAGGTTCGTTCTCTCTCTCTCTCTCTCGTTTCGACGCAACTTTCTCGAGAGCTGACCTCTCTCTCTCTTTCTCTCACTCGCCAGATACCTCTCCTCCCATTGAGAGACTGGCCATGTACGAATGTGCCGTCGCACAGGTCTACTCTCTTTGCTCTATGGACTCGTTGACCTACGACCTCGGGGTCGACAACGGAGCGGATTCGACGAGATGGGGAAACGCGACGGGAGATCAGCAACGACCTGAGTTTCTCGTTCGAGCCCGAGTGTATTGGTACTGCTTCGGTGATCATCGTTCTCTCGCTCATGATCTTTCTCTTCGCCTCGCTGATTCTCTTCTTGTTTGCCCTCCCAGTTCACGAGGCGATCAAGACGGGACTGAAGGGAGGCCGTTTGGTCATGTTCGTCGTTCTCCTTCCTCGCTCTCTCTTTCGATCCTTTTGGTCTTTCGTACTCAAATCTTCCTTCCTCTTCAACAACAGGGACGAAGATGATCTCGAGGAGTTCCAAGCATCCGGTCCAGCATCTCACAAGACGCTCACGCCCTCGCCGAACGGATACCATCTCGCCGCTCGTTATGCGACCGCTCCCATCCGACTCGCACAGGCTTGTCGACTGATCCACCAAGCTCTCACTGGTCCCAAGGCTCGTCGGAAAGACAGGGTTGATTCTGGGCTTTTGAAGCAGGCTTGGGAATCGTTGGAGAGTTGCTGGGAGGAGTTCCACCACTTTCGGTCGGAGGGAGGAGAGGGAGACGAGCTCGGGTCGTTGAAGACGAGGGATATGGTCAGGTTCTGCGATGGGTGGCAGATCTTCATGTACGAGTGTGAGTGCGAGCTCTTGGTTTTATTCCGTGTCGAGACGATGCTGATCTTTCTTCGTTCCCCACGCGTCCTCTTCTCTTTCAGGTCACTCCGTCATTCGAGAAGCTCTCGCCGATCGAGTCACCAACTTACTGGAAACGGTCAACGCTCCTCGACTTCAGTCGATGGACTCGGATACCTCTTCGATCTCGGCAGCCAACCTCCTCGAAGCTCAACGTCTTCACGCCATTGCTGAGTCGAAGTGCTACAACTTGGCTCGGTGAGTCGTGCTCGCTTTCTTCTGCTCCCTCCAACTTTTGGCTGACCTCCTCGTCATTTTCGTTTCTCAGACTCGTCGTGATCATCGTCAAAAGGAACCTCGGAACGAGATTCTTCGGCTACGACGCTTCGTTGGTTCGAGGTGAGTCTTCTCGATTTCCCTCCGCCTCCTCTTTCCGATCCTGACTTTGCTTCGACTCACTTCACAGATGGAGTCTACTACGCCGCTTCGATTCTCGCCGTCGATGGAGGAAGCTCATCCGACATGTGAGTCCCGAACGACGCCCCTTCTCGAGTCTTTCTCTCGGACTGACCGCGTCGCATCTCCTTTGCGTTTTCTTCTCCAGCAACGCCTGCCTCGCTGCGTTCGACGAGATGCGATGGGCCTTCTCCAAGACGTACGAACGAACGGAGAAGATCAAGGCCCTCTGGGCAAGCAGTCTCGACGCCGACGGTCAACCTCGGGACGCAAACGGTCCCCTTCCCTCCGTCTCAGCCTACCTCCCTTACCCTCTTCGTCCCACCGGAGTTCGAACTCGATCAAGAGATCCTCCTCCCCCTCCCCTACAACGGATGCCTTCTTACGCCAGCGAGACTTACACCGAGGACTCGAACGGTCAAGGCTCGTCGTCGTCGAACGATCACCTCGGAGAAGCGCCCTCTCAAACGGTCTACGCGTCTGGACTCGTCGCCGATGGTCCCTCCTCAGGATCGTCGTACAGAAACCGAGGCTCCCTCGCCAGATCGCTGGACGTGACGCTGAAGCTGGAGGACGACTCGCCGGAAGGAGGAGTTTGGGCTCTCCCTCCGTCGTCGCAGCGAGGAGGAAGTCGTTCGAGACATCCTTCGAGAGGAGGAAGCGGTTCCCTGGGCTCCTCTCCTGGAGAACTTCGAGTCTGGAGAGAGGAAGGTCAGCTCGAGGTCAACTTGGCGGATACTCGTTACGACGGAGGAGTGGAGGAGGAACCCGACGCTGGGCTCGGCCCTGGTCCCTCGACGTTCGTCTCGGAGGTTCAAGGCTACTACCCTCCCGAAGAGAGCAGGCACCAACCCTCAGTCACGCTCGCTCCTCTTCAACATCAGGATATCTACATCTCCGAACCCATGGACGCGAGGTCCTCCTACGATTCCTACCTCCCTCCTCCTCAACCCCACTCGTACGAAAACAGTTCTCAACTCTTCGAGCCAGCACGCTACGAAGCCCCTCGCCACAACTCTTATACCTACGAACAAAACACATCCTATCCATCCTATCCTTCCCACTCACCACCTCAGCCTCCTCCTCTTTCTCAGGTCGAACACTCTTCGGCGCCATACCTCCAGCACTTCGACCTCCGTAACCCTCCCGCACCAGTCGACTCTCCCCTCCACCCTCAGCAGTCTTACCCCTACGCCGAACCTTCACCTTACCACCATTCTCCAAACTCTCTCCCTCCTATTCAACACTCATCGTATCAACATCCTTTCGAGAGGCACGACTCGCCGTCGAACTCTTCGTTCCCTCCTCCTCCACCCCTTCACCACTCCCACCCCACCCCTCCTCCTCCGAATCAATACCAATACACGAATCAGCAGCAGCACCCTCAAACGCACTCGTACCAGTACTCGTCGGCGATGGATACTCTCGCTCCAGCACCGTCTCCGAGAGATCTCTATCGAGGCGAGAACGAAGGAGAGGGGATGGAGCAGGATGGAGGAGGAGGATACTTCTCTCAGGCGGATATGGCGATGAGGATGGCTCACGAGAGGGAGAGGAACGGAGGCGGAGGACCTGTAGGAGGTCCGCCTTCGGGCTACACCTCTAATTTCCCGAGACACGGTTGATTGGATGGAGGAAGAAGGACGACGACGACCTGTACGATTTTTAACGACTCTCTCTCTTAGCTCGCTTCTTGTGTAACTACATACACGTTTCCAGGTTCTTTTGCATGTCTTTTTGGTTCTTATCTATGCTGTCAGTTCTTGGTTTCGATTCTTCGCTATGGGAAGAGAGTGGAGGGATAGACGCGTCGAGGAAAAAAGTGAAACGTCGACGACGCGTCGGGTCAAGTCGTGTCGTGCTTCTCCTTCAGCATCCGAGACAGATGAACTGGTCCTGCATATGTAGGGGGCCTCTTTAAACGGATGCATCGGCGGAATGTGACGTAGATTAAGTAAAGTGGAACGGTGAAAGGGAAAGAACGAGAGACAGCCGCGATACCCCAAGATACCCCTGAGAGCCGATGGGCTGAAACTGAGTTGCCTTTCTCCCCCCTTTGATGCTTCGATCCTGATGACCGACTGGTTGCTCTCCGATCCTTAAACTCTTGACGCGCTCCATCGAAGCCTCGGCTTTAAGTGTTAAACACTGCTAGTTTGTTTTGATTTTACCAAGAGGCCCAAAGGTCGGAAGCAACCTGAGGTTTTCAGTTCCAACTCGCTTCCCCCTTCGTTTCGTTTCACCCATCAACCACATCCCTCCCTCCCTTCCTTCCTCCTCACATTACCTTCCCTCTCATAATGAGCTACTCTCACCCTTACCGACAAATCGAATCTTCTCCTCCTACCTACTCTCCGTCGTCGCTGTCAACTCCCTCGAAGGCCCGCCAATCTCCCCTCCCTCGCTACTCGTCCTCCTCCCCTCCTTCTTCACCCGCCTCCTCCCTCAACTCCTACCAATCCTCATCACGGGAAGAAGCCCGAACCAAGCTCGAACCTCTTCTCTTCAGCCCAACAAAACCACTTTGGTCCGTGGCGAAGGAGATGTTCAAGAAGGGGAAAGGCGGAAAGAAGATGGACGCAGATCTTCCGACTCCGGCGTTGACGAAGGAGGAAGTCGAGGTGGGGATAGAAATTTACGATGCGTGGATGAGCAGGTGAGTCTCTTCATACTCTTTTGGCTGTGGTGGGAGAGCTAGGTGTGTAGATGATCGAAAGGAAGCTTCGAGCTGATCGAGTCGCGGCTGGGCCTCTTTCCCTTCTTCCACCCAACTTAGGTTTTGAATGAAAGCTGTTGATCGATGTTGCGTCATGTGAGGGATAGCTTTCGTGTCTGGTCGTGTACTTTATTCTCGAGGTTTATCTATTTACGTTGTATCATGACGGTCTCCTTCTGAAGCTTTGGGAAACTGGAGGGCTGAGAAGACGCGTCGACGCTGAGGCTCTGAGCTCATGCAGTTTCTTCTTCGTTTCTGGTTCGAAACCGACGAGGTTGTGGAGTGAGTACATCGAAAACCTACTGAAAGGGTAGATGGGAGGGAAAAGGGATGGTAAAAAGAGAGAAAGAGAAGAGGAAGAGCGACGCGTTCAGCCCATTCTCGGAAGTCCCATGCCGTTTCGTTCTTCTCGTTTTCCTTCGACGGGATCTCAGGAGACTCTGCACGCAGGCTGTTTTTCCTGCGACTAATCTGCCCCTCTCATTGCCGAGAGAGTTTTTTTACTCATTCATCTTCCCCTCCGCGTTCCCAGTCGAAAGCTGACGTCTCGATTTCCTCCCGCAAGCTCAACTTCAACTTCCAACGTCCATCTCGCTTGAAGCTGGCTTCCTCGACTTCCCTCTCCCTCACGAATGGGCTCCCAACCTCATCGAAATACCCTCTCTCGAACCAAAATGGACGAAACAGGGGTGGCAGGCGCTCCTACGAGACCGATCGAGCTCAACGAGCGGCATACGACGTCGAAGGAAGTCGTCGTCGATTTTGAGGAACGAGGATCGACTCTGCATCGGATGGGGAAGTTCAGGAAGGTGAACCTGCTCGTGGTAGTATGCTCTTCTCAGTTTTTGACGATCGCACTTCTCAGTAGTCTCTGTGAGTGTCCAGTCTTCCTAATGAGGAGATGCGAGCTGAACCACACTCCTGCTCCTCTTTTTCGACCTCAGTAATCGCCAATCCGAGAGTCTCTGTCGATATTGGACTCCAGCCTACGAATGCTCTCTGGGGTAAGTTTGCTACTCTTTCTTCTTCAAGTCAAAAGGCTGCCGCTGAAGAGTTTTCTTGCTGTTCACAAGTCATCGCATCCTTCACGCTCAGTTCGTCCTCGCGTCGATTCCTCTCTCCTCGCTCTTTGCCCAGCTCACTCTCGTCGTTCCACTTTCACAGCACTCGCTGGATTTCTTCCTTTCGGTGGTCGACTGGCAGATCTGTACTGTCCCAAAATCCTGTTCTGCTCGAGTTTGGTGGGTCTATCGTTCGCCTCGAAGCCAGTCGTCCCGTCGCTGACTCGTTCTCTTCCAGTGCGTGACTGGCTGCCTATCCCTTGGGACTTCGTTCTTCCAGGACTACAAAGGGTTTTTGGTCTTCAGAGGGATCACCGGTGTTGGTGAGTTGACTTGGTTTCGTTCAAATGAGCGAGACTGACCTTCGACGCGTCTTGGCCAGCTTGTGCGATGAATATCCCAGCAGGTGAGCCCTTCTTCCTCCATCTCATTGAATGCGACACTTAAAGTCGCCTCTCGGTTTTCTCAGGTGTCACTCTGCTTGTCCTGACCTTCAACGAGCCCGGACCTCAAGTGCACGCGTTGAACATGTTCGTTCATGTCTCTCTTCCCTTCTTCCTTTCGCCGTTCCTGATCGACCAACTACCTTCAGGTTCGGATTCGCAGCCGCTCTGGGTGACGTCCTTGGACTCGTGTTCGCTGTGAGTTCAACTCGAGCTTCAGTCGCTCGCTTTTCGACGCGTCTCGATCTATTTTGCTTTTCATCACAGGGCGTGATCATGCTCATTGGACCTGGGAACTGGAGATGGATTCCTAGGATTGGCTCCTTCGTATCTATACCTCTCAGTCTTGTCGCTTGGATCGTGCTACCTCCTCCTGGAATGAAGGAGCGAAGCACGGAGGCTCAACGGTGGAAAAGAGTCGATTTCGTCGGCGCTTTGAGCTTCACTAGTAAGTCTAATCGCTTCGTCATTCAACCTCAGCAGTCACTGATATCATTTCACGTTTCTTCTTCAGCTGGAATCGTCCTATTCATCTTTTCCATCACCTCAGGAGTTGCGCACGTCAGTTCTTTCGACCTCGTTATCTTTTCGACGCGGCTGACCTCCTTCTCCTTTTCGTTTCAACAGGGATGGAAGAACGCCACCTTCATCGTCACCCTTCTCGTCTCAATTCTTCTCTTCGTCGCCTTTCTGATTTGGGAGCTTCGCCTCCCTCCGACTCATGTCCGTTCACTTTCCTCCGTTTCCTTTCGACGAGACAGAACCGACTGACGTCCTCTGCCACCACAGGCTCTTCTACTGAACGAACCTCGACTTTGATCGAGTCGAGAAACGGCACCAACGACAAGAAGGAGGGAAAAGGCGGCTAGAGCGAAACCGATGAACCGCATAGATTTAGAAGAAAGGAGCTGGTTAGGGAAGTGGGGGAAGCTGGGAGACTGTAGAAGGGAGGGGATGGACGTTTGGAAGGAGGAAGAGGGGACGCGAACGTGACGGTTCCGTTTCGCCTCGGACGATGTTTCCTGCTGCCGAAGAGAACGGCAGCTCGACTGAAGATTTACGAAATCGGGGAGACAGCGAGAACCGATGCTCTCTCTTGTCGACCTCACAAGAAGAAGCGGTGGAGAAGAAGAAGTCCATCTGTGATCGTCGTCGTCAAGCTACCTCATCTGCTTGTAAGAGGGTATACGGGAAAGGAGGGAAGTTCTCGAAAGGAGACGAAGCTACATAAGAGGAGCGAGGTGAGAGACGAAGAAAGGTTCAAAGAGGAAGGGTCGAGATCTAAGCAAAGAGAGCCAACCCTCCTCCCAAAGCCAACGCCAAAACCAAACTAGCGAGCCCTCCCGACCCCAACCCAAGATCAGCGGTTCTGAAACCGGAAGAGGGAGCTCGAGAAGCTGAAGCGGATGCTCGCGAAGCCGACGAAGAGGAAGAGGATTTGGAGGAGGAAGAGGCGGCGAGGGAGGAGGGTCGAACGGCGGAAGCGGTCGAGAGGGCTCTGATCGAAGCTGAGGGAAAAAAAAAAAAAAAAAGAGGGAGTCTTGGTTAGCTCTGATAAGAGAGATAAAGGAAAGATGAGGAGGGGCAGCTCGCTGGTCCTGGTGGCGGCGGGAACGCTTCGGGTGGTCGAGACGACGGGACCTCCGATCGAGATGACTCTGACAGAGGCCGTCGTGGTAGGGACGATGGGAACGACAGGTGCGACGGAAGGGATCAAGCTGAAGGAAGAAAACAGAAAGGGAAGAAGGAAAGAGGGATCAGCTTGACACGAAAGGAGGGAAAAGAGCAGAGACGAAGAGGGAAGCAAAGACTCACCTCTCAGTCGCTTCAGCGAAAGTAGTCTCTGGAGCTTCGACAGCAGTAGTCTCAGGCTCTTCGATCGAGGTGGAGGTTTCGATTGCAGGATCTTCGAGGGCGGAAGTCGTCTCCTCGTCCTGGCGACCGACGACGAGTGCTCGAGCGTGATGATGATTGTTGGTGACGAGAGCTGTAAGAGAGGAAAAAGAGTACAGAGGTAAGGAGTAGGAGAAGAACAGGGGAGAAGGTCAGCTCGAGAAGTTGAAGGTGACAGAAGAAGGGAGAGGGAGAGATGAGTCGAACGAACCTCCCTGCTGAGGAAGCGCGACGACAAGGACGGAGCAAAGAGCGAAGAAGGCGAGAGCGACAGTGACGGTGAAAGATCGCATTGCTGAAGGAGTGAGAGTCTTGAAGTTCGAGAGAGAGAAGGGAGTCCGAGAGGGAGAGAAGCTTGATGTTGGCGTTGGGAAGGAAGAGAGAAGCGACGGAAGGTGCCTTTTCAAGGGTTTCGAGTCCAAGTGCTGCCTGAAAAGAAGGGAGAAGTTAGCGACGCTTCTGTGTGAAGTGAAATAGGAAACGGGGTGGGAGGTGAAGAACGAAAGGGAAGAAAGGGGACAGGAGGTGAAGCGGATCTCGGATCTCTCACTCACGCGCTCGTTTGTCCAAGCCTCTGTCAGAGTCTGCGAAAGTCTGTTTATAGGGATGGACTCTTGGGTATCCTGGGCGAGGCAGAGAGTCAGAGCTGAAGAAGAGTCGGAGGAGTTGGAGGGGGAGGCGGGAAGTCGAGAAGGCAGAGAGAGGAGCTCGAAGAACCTGTCTGGAGAGAGAAAGAGGGGGTCGTCAGAGACACAGCTTGTAGGAGAGGAGAGATGCAGTGCAGAAGAAGGAATGTGAAGCTGAGCTGAGTCCAGCTAAAGAAGCAGGGAGGGGGAGGAGGAGGAAAGGAGAGGGAAAGAGAGGAGAAGGGAGCTCACGTTTTTGAGAACGAGGCAAACAGCTACCAAGAATAGGCAGCTCTTCGTCGCGATCCCATGGTAGCATTGATGCAGCCGCTCGTGAAGATATGGGATCGAGAGGGCAGGGAGAGATGTCAGCTTGAGCTCTTCGTGGCGGGAGGAGGAGAGGTGAGCTTGAAACTTGGATTCAGCCCTCCTTCTTCTGAGCCGCTGCGTCCATGCAGAGAAGAAAAAAGAAAAATTGGCCAAATCTCTCGAGATCTCTTTCTCTGATCCCATCCGATCTTCTGTCTTCAGTCGAGGAAAACCTTCACTTTCGGGCGGACGTCACCGGGAAGAGAGGGCTGCGGCCAACATTGAACCTTCGAGCTCGCTTAACCCTTCCTCCTTCTCTTCTTCCCTCAAACGGCCACCAACCTTCTCTACGAATATGCTTCTCAAGGATCAGAACGAGGATGAGGAGGAAGTAGCTCTTCTCGAAAGATCTGGATCGTTTGTGAGTCCTTCTCTCCCTCTGTCAGTCTCTTCCCAACACCGTCCGTTGCTTCGAGCTCACACAGCCGATTCCTCCCTCCCTTCCCGCCCTTCTAGGACGACTCGACTGTGAGCTCAATTTCTGTTCTCGACGTCTCTCTGTATGCAGGAGACTGACCACTACCCCTCCACGTTTGAAAAAGACAAATCCCTTCAGCGATCAAACCGAAGTCGTGGCTTCTTCCTCGACCTCGACTCACACCATCACCTCGCCTCCGTCCTACTACCCTCCATCCCCTTTCACCTTCCCTCTCTCTTCGAGTGCACCTCGGCCGATACCAACAACGCACTCAGCTCATGTCTCGCACAACGTCGACGAAGGGAACGTGGTCCTTGGTCACGTCTTGAATCTCAACGTCTCCATGCCTCCCTTGCTCGCTTACCCTCAGGTGCGCTCTCTCTTGGTTCGTTCCTAGGGCTCGAAAAGAAAGCTGACGCCTTCTGCTTCTCACTCTCTTTTAGGGGCACATGACTGATCACCGAAAGAAGGAGAGCGTAAACGGGTACTTTCGATCTGCGAGAGGTCGTCTGGATCTTCGACTCGGTTTCGTTGGGAGAGAGGATTCGCTCGAGGAGGACGCCCATGCAGGATCGAGCTCAACCGTGCTAGCCAGTGCGAGCTCTCAGGATCGAATCAAGGTCGTCGCTATCTCGTACGACAGGATGAAAGTCGAGGTTGTAAGTCTTGCCCTACTCTTCTCTCTTCTCGTCGCGTCCGGTCTCTCTTTACCAACCCTTCTCCCTTTCATCACTTTCTCTCAAATAAAAACAGATCTCTCGTACCCCCGCCACCCTCCCCATCTCCCTTCACCTTACCTCTCGCTCCTCCATCACTCTTGTCCTCCCTCGCTCTTTCCGAGGTCCTGTCCACCTCCTCAACGCCTCTCGTTCGAAACTCATCCTCTCCTCTCAACTTCAACAAGCCTTCACCCACATCTCCTCCGAGCCTCCCATCTCTTTCATCGGCTCCCTCGCCGGCTGGAGTGGAGCGAGTCCGACGGAGGAAGACAACAAGTCGTCCTCGTCGAACACCGACGGCGTGTCGGCAGGAGGAGGAGGCACAGGTGGACTGAAGGAGGTTCGGCTGGATGAGCTTTGGATCGATAATCAAGGATCGGGGAGCAAGATCCATATCACGTATGTCGGGGAGGACGAGGAGGAGAGGGTGGCGAGGGAGGTGTCGGGAGGGGTTGGGGATGGGTCGAGGAAGAAGCGAGGTGGATTTTGGAGGGCGTTGGGAGGCTGTTGCTGTAGTTGTTCGAGTGATAACTACCAGAACTAGAGTGATTTTAGTTGTCGATTCCTTTCTATCTCTTCTCTCTTTCATTGGAAGCTCGCTAGTCGATGCTGCTTTAGTTTTTGCGACGCGTCGCAGCCCACTCACTTCTTTCGATTCTCGCTTCTTCTTCCTTTTGTTCTCACGATCTTGACGAACCCAGTGCCCTTCTCACTTCTTGTCCGCTTCTTTCTCTCTTCGAAGGTACGGATCATCTCGACCTCCAGCCTCTGAAGAAGCCACGAAGAAGGAAGGGAGGGAAGAACGATCGACGACTCCGAGAAGACCTCCCAGTTTGTCAGAAAAACAGCGCACGATCTCGAGTAAATTTCTGGCGTCTCCTTCTTCTCGGATAATCCTCTCTTGAGGCTAGACGCTTTCGAGAAAATCTTCCTCTCGCTCCCCATTGTCGTCATCTTCCCCTGGCCCTTGCCCGACTCACGCCCCCATCTTCCCTCATGAGCCCTTCCCTTTTTTCCTCCTTCGCTTCCAACGACCACGACCTCGACAGGATGACCTTCAGCTTTGAACGTAAATGGTGGAAGGAGTGAGCTCTCTTCAGCCTTCCTTCTCTTAAAGACAGGAAACTAATCAGATGCTCCAAAACCTCAGATGCTCAGTCTATCAAGTGTGAGCTCTCTTCCTCCTCCCTTCCTTCTCTTCTCTTCGCTCTCTCCCTTCCTTCCTTCCTTTCTCCTCAACCAATGCTGACTTTGTCGTCTCCGCCTTCCTCAGATGGCCTGCATCCTTCTGCGACTCGAATGGAGACGGAATAGGGGATCTCAAAGGGATCGAGAGCAAGCTTGAGCACATTAAGAGTCTGTCGACGGACCTCGTCTGGATTTCGCCCTGCTTCAGCTCGCCTCAAGGTAAGCAGACTGCGCTCTGCTTGTTTCTACAGTCTTGATTCTATAGTAGAGCTGACCTTGAGTGGTTTCTTTTTGCTCTTCAGTTGATATGGGGTAAGATCTGCTCCGTTCCGTCATCGATCTCTCTCGAGTTGAGCTCACCTTCCTTCCCGCCCTCCCTCACTCTTCCCTCCCTTTACCCTGCAGATACGACGTCTCGGACTACAAGAACGTCCACCCCGCTTACGGAACTCTCCAGGATCTTGAGGATCTTCTCGCTGCTGCCAAGTCGAAGGGAATAGAGGTGATGTGAGTTTTGAGCTCTTCCTCCCTCCCTCTTCTTCCAAGCTGACCTCCTCATGTTTACGCCGTTTTCCAGCCTCGATCTCGTTTTGAATCACTGCTCGGAACAGCACGCCTGGTTTCAGGAGAGCAAATCCTCGCTCGACAACCCGAAGAGGAACTGGTTTCACTGGCAGAAGGGAACAACTGACGAGAAGACGGGAGAGAAGCTGCCGCCGAACAACTGGGAAGGGTGAGCGTCACGGTCCTCTATCACTGTCAATGAGGGCTCGAGCTTTTAAAGTAGTGCTGATTTTAGGCTCTTTCGGACGTCTGGATTGCAGGATCTTCAAAGGCGCGTCGAAACATCGTTCTCTCTCACTCCTCTTCGACTAACCCGGGAACCAATCTTCATTCTCTCACAGGTCGAGCATGGGAGTACGATGAGACGACCGACGAGTGGTACCTGCATCTTTTCCTTCCTCAACAACCGGACTTCAACTGTTCGTCGCTCTTTCGTCTTCCCGCTCTCTCTCTCCTTCGACCGAACGCTGACCCTCATCTCCCTTTCTTCGCTGCATCAGGGGAGAACCCTGAGGTTCGAGAAGCGATGTTCGATATCTGCCGCTTCTGGTTGGATCGGGGTTGCTCTGGGTTCAGGGTGAGTTTGTTCGCTTCGGGCTCGAAGTCGATTCGATTCGCTGACTCGTCTTTCCCCTCACCTCCTCGTCTGCAGCTCGACGCCTGCCAGTTCCTATCGAAACCAGTCGGCTACTCTGATGCTCCGATCGTGGATCCTTCTCAGTATCTTCAACCGGTCGTGAAACATGTGGCTCACGGTTCGTACATCTCTTCACTTTTCGTTTCGTGAGGACGCGACCTGACACGACTCCTCCTCTCACAGGTCCTCGAATTCACGAGTATCTTCAGGAGCTTCACGAGAAGGTTCTGTCGAAGTACGAGCACGCCTACACCGTTGGAGAAACCGCTGGGAGCAACGAGCCGGAGATCCTTCTCAAGTACATCAGACCGGAGAGGAAGGAGCTCGACACCGTCTTCGTTCGTTCGTTCCCTTTCGACGCGTCTTTTGCCGCCTCCCTCCCTTGCTGACCTCACTTCGCTTTCCTTTCTCTCAGAACTTCGAGCTCGCCGAGATCGATGGTAGCCACGAGGATTACGTGAAACCTCGATCTTGGAAGCTTTCGGAGTTCAAGCAGATCACGTCGAAATGGCAGAGAGCGATGATCGAGTCGGGAGCGTGGAACGCCATCTACCTGGTGCGCTTTCAGACTTCAAGCCTTGTCCCTCGAGCGTCGATCTGACCATTCCTTCTACTTCGTGTGCCCAGGAGAATCACGATCAAGCTCGATCAATCTCACGATACGCCTCGGACCTCCCTGAGTTCCGTTCTCTCTCTGGCAAACTGCTCGCCATGCATCTCGCCTCGCTTTGTGGGACTGTTTATGTGTACCAGGGTAAGCCTCGTTCTATCCCGAAGCTGCTAAATAGGTATCGATGCCATGCTGACTCGATCTCTCGCGCCCTTTCTTTCTTTCGTCCAGGCCAGGAGCTCGGTCAGATCAACGTCTCCTCGGACTGGCTCATCGAAGAGTTCAAGGACGTGGGATCGAAAAACCTCTTCAACGATCATCAGGTAAGTCTTCCTATCACCTACGAAAGAGAGAGCGCATCTGAACCTCCTCTTCTTTCCTCGGTTCGCAGACCAAACGTCGAGCGATCCAAGGAATCGAGGACGTCGACATGAAGGACGTCGTTCTCGCTCTCAAAAACAAGTCGAGAGACAACGCTCGAACTCCCGTTCAGTGGTCGGATAAAATTCACGCTGGTCACTCTGCTCTGCCTTGGATGAGGATCCACGAGTGAGCTTTCGCTTTCTGTCTTGACGCGTCGCGACCTCGTCTTTCGACTAACGTGCTTTTGGTTGACTTTCGCAGCGACCACAAGATCTGGAACGCCAAGACTCATGGAGAGGATGCGTTGAGCGTGCTCAACTTTTATCGAAAGATGTTCAAAATCAGGAAGGAGAGCGAGCTGCTGGTGAGTTTCGTTCCCTTTCTTTCCTTATTCTCCTCGACTCCCACTCCTTCCATTTTCACTCTTCTGTCTTACCCCTGACCGCTTCTCTCTTTCTCTATTTCCCTTAAGATCTACGGAGACTACCACGAGCTCGACCCCCTAAACGAACAGATCTTTGCCTACCGACGGGACCTGGAAGGCAGGACCGCTCTCGTTCTCCTCAACTTTTCCAAGGAGGTCGTCGGATACACTGTCCCTGCGTTAGAAGGAGGGAAGAGTATTGAGGGAGCGGAGCTGTTGATTGGGAACTACGACGTTGGAAAGTCGGAGGAGATTGACGGGGAGGGGAAGGTTTCGATGCGGCCGTTTGAGGGGAGGATTTTGTTGCTTCAAGAGTAGGTACACTAGCTGTTTTGACCTTCATTTCTTCAGCGTATTCCATGAGCTCTCGCACTCAACCTTCAACTGTTTGTGGCTAGGAACGCGTCGAAACGTTGGGTGACAAACCAAAGCTGACCTCTATCGACCTCCTCCGCCTCGAGCTCTCCCCTTTCACTCCCTTCTTGCCTTCAACGCTCACCATCTCAAAGGATGTCCTACTGTGGTTCCCTAGTTCTCGCCCTCTCCCTCGTTCCGGGGTACTGGCTCGCAGCCGTCTCCTCTCAAGATCGCTACGAAGCAGCTTCTCGAGCGTTTGGACCTCCCCTCTCTTCCTGCTCGCCCTCGACTTCCTCCCGTCCTCCCCTTCCTCTTGCTGACGAACCAACGAAACGGCCGGACGATGAGGAGAGTAGGATCGATGGTGAGCTCTGGTTGCGTCTCCAGCTCGTTCTATATGCGAAGAGCTGATCGTCTCTCTTGCGTTGTACAGGAGAACGAGAGACGAAGAAGACGAACCTCCTTCGGAGCAAGAGCTCGTCGTTCATCTTCGCTGTCCTTGTCGCCCTCTTTATTTGGGGTGGAACCTCTTTCACCTGGGCCAAAGACGCTCTTACTACACTCGTCTTCACCGTTATAGTGGTTCGTCCAGTCCTTCTTTGTGGAAGGGAGGGGAAGAGCAGAAGGAAGGAGGAGTTGAGCTCGAGCTCACCCTTGTTTCTTCCCCGTCTCGTTTCGTTCCATCCCAGGCGATAGTGGTCATCGTTTCGACCGGAGACGTATACACTACTCGTGAATGTAACGTGTGTAGAACCTCGGAAGGAAGTGAGTTCGCTTGAGGGTCGGAGGTGTCTCGAGAACGCGGAAGTCTGATCATGTTCCTGCGTCCGTTCTTGTTTATCTCCCTTCCTCTGTGGATGACTAGGACTTTTCGATCCTCGAACGTCCAACGGAGGGCTCAGCCAACCCCTAACCCCCGCCCCAACGGTCGATTCACCCTTCATCAAGGTCACCCAAGTTCTCATAGTCTACTCCTCTTTCATCATCTACCCTCTCCTCCTCCTCCTCCAAAACACCTCCCTCGTCGCCCCCTTCATCTCCCTCGCTGCCATCGCTTTCACCTTCATGATCTCTCGAGTCGTCCCAGCCTCCAAGAAGCTTTCCCTCCGCTGGCTTGTCCTCCCCATCCTCGTCCTGGACGCCCTCCTCGTCTTCCTCACGATCGGACTTCTCTTTGCTTCGGACGTGCCAGTTGGACTGGTGTTCAACATCTGGATCAAGGAGAGGGTGGACGAGGAGTGGGCAGCTCATACCCCTGATGGAGCAGCGGGGGTGGAGAGTTTGAGGAAGAGCTGGTTCGAGGAGAGGAGGTTGGGAGCAGAGGCTCAGTTCTACAGGTTTTTGTTGCTGGGAGTGCTGGGGTGGGTTGTGGCTGGACTGTATAGGCTGGACGTTGGATTGAGAGATGCGAAGGTTCAGAGGCTCGAAATGGGGGAGAAGGAAGAACGAAGGGTCGAACAGGTCGACGACGCGTCGAAGATGGAATCGAACTCCTCCGAACACCTCATCACCGCTGGGAACCCTATCGCCATCCCACCCCTTCGCCAATCCCTCCAACAACACTCTCAACAAGCCCTGGAATCCATTCCCATCTACTTCACAACCTCCCTCTCCGTCGTCGTCGGTCTCCTCGTCTTCGTTCCTTTTTCACTGAGCTTCGTGCCAGGTCATCCTTTTGTCGACGGAGTACGTCTCTCTTATCCCTCTCTCTGCAAACACTTCTAGTTTATTTCTGACTCCTTGCTTGCTTATTTTCCTTCTAGACGATCTCCACAGGTCCCGTCAACTTCTCAGGAGCCGAGTTGCTGGCCATCCTCCTCTCGCCGCCTCTCATCGCTCTAGTTATCACCCTCGTCTCAGCTTGGAAAGGCGAGGTCAAGAAGGTGTGGGGATACGAGGAGAGGTGGGGTGGAGTCAAGCCTGCTCTAGCGTCTTTGGAGGATGCTGAAGGACGAGAGGAGGTGATGAACGACGACGACGCGTTGGTGGAAGTTTTGCTTTCTGAGAAGGAGAAGGTTGGAGTTTAGCCTTTTTAGCTAGCAGAAAAGGGGGGGGGGGGTTCATCTTATTTCGCTTAATGCTGGTGTGGTTCGTTCTCAGCTCCTTTCGATCACTAGACTACAGAACGAAGAGAAAGAAAGAAACGTCGGTTTTGAAAGACGGTAGATCGGAACTTAATATGTAGACTAGAGGATTATAGAGAAAACTAATTGGGTAAAGGGGTAGTTCAAAAAGACATAGAAAGCAAAGAGAGAGGGAAGAAGGAAACCAAAACACGACGGCGCCCTGTCCTCTCTATCACTCGGCACTCCTCTTCGACATCCCACGGATCTTCGCACCCCATTTGAAGAAAGCGAAAGGGATCGGCATCATGAGCTGTGACAGAAGAGGCGAAAAGGAGTCAGTTTGAAGCTCAACGACGCATCCAAAAAGGCGAAGAGAGCGGGAGCGACTCGAGCTGAGAAGAGAGAAGACGTACGAGGGAGATCATAGCGAGAACGAACGAGGCCCAAACATAACCAAGCTTGGAATGGTACATTCGATCGACGAACATCGGGATGGCACCTGAAGCAAGAAAGGGAAGAGAAGAGGAATGAAACGAGTCAGCCTGGCGACTTCGAAGGAGGAAAGAAGAAGAGGGATCGGAAGAACGAACCTCCACAGACTCGAGACAAAAGGGTTTTAGCGGCCATGGCGGAAGCTGCGAGGGGTGGGAAGGAGTCGACGATGTAAGAGTTGGCGCCGACTGAAGGAAGAAGAGGGCAGAACGATCGTCAGTCTCGTCTCCAGCAACGGATGTACGAACTTTGAGAGACTCACCGTAGATGGAGATCATAGCGTATCCGAAAATTCCCGTTCCAAACATGGGACTGGAAAGAGGCAGGGTAGGAGAGAAGAGAAGCGAAAGGTCAGCGACAAGTCTTCGTCGAAGACCGCGTCGAGTCCAGCCTTGGAAGAAGACTCACCCGATCCAGAAGACCCGATCAGGACCGTAGCTTGTGAAAGCAAAGATGAGGAACCCAATAGGCAAAAGTACGGATCCGACGAGCATCGAAGGCAACCTGGCTTCAGGGGGAACAGGGACTCCCTTCGCCTCGCAATCCTCGGTCACTTTGTTGTAGTACTGGGCCTGCCACGGGAGGATGGTTCCGAAGGTGAGCATCATTCCGATGCTGCAAGAGAATGGGGCAGAAAAACCAACGAGTCAGCGAGGGAGTCGCGTCACGAAGGAAAGAAAAAGGGCGAAAAGACGAACAGGATGGGAATGAATGAGAGCCCTACGGAGCCGAGAGAGAATCCTTGTGCCTCCATTACGAGAGGGACGGCGAAGAAAAGGAGGTAGAGCAGAGCGTAGATAAGAGATAGATAGAGCTGATGCGAGGGAAGGAGGAGGAGTCAGCGTCGCGTCGTCAGGGCGTTGATCAAGTCCCTTCGCCTCGAGAAAACGGGACCGGGACTCACCGAGAAGAGGAAGATGATAGGCTCGGTGAACAGCAGAACCAAAGGTCGAAGAAGACTCGTCTTGATGACCTCGTTCACTGGCTTTTTAAAGCGTTCCTGTTGAGTCATGAAGCCTTGATCTCCCGTCTCCTTTCGAAGCTTCTCCGCTCGCCTTCGAAGGAGGACGACGGCGTAGGTCTCGGGAAGGAGCAGGCTGGCGGCGGCCCAAGCTGATCCGGCGACTCCGAGGAGGAGGTACTGGATTTGGAAGGAAGGAAGAGCAAATGATCAGCACTTCAGAGACGCGTCGAATCGGGCTGAGATCGAGAGTCAGAGAAAGGAGACGAACGTAGCAGGCTCGCCATCCTTCAGCCGAGAGGTACCCGCCAATGACAGGTCCAAGGCAGGGTCCCATCTAGTTCGAAAAAGAGGAAGAGGAAAGTCAGCGTGAGCTTCAAGCGCGACGACGAACGACGAGACTCACGAATACGGTAGCAGAGAAGATGGCCATGGGAAGTCCACGATCCTTGGTATCCCACATATCGGCGATAGATCCTCCGATGACCTGGAAGAGGAAGGAGAAAGGGGACATCAGAAGCTGCGAACTGGATCGATCGAACGAGCAGCGTCGAAGAGAAATGCTCACCGTCATGGGAGCAGAAGCAGCGAGTCCAGCGAGAGCTCGACCAACAACGAGGGAAGCCGCATTCTTAGCAAAAGCCGAGGGGAAGGTGAAGACTTTGAGACGAAGAACGGCGGAGACGATCAGTTCCTCTCTCGCGCTTCCCGACTGTCGTTTTCTGCGAATACAACTCACCAAAGTAGAGTCCCATAGAGACGATAATGATGGGCCGCCTTCCATAAACCTCCGAGAGTGGAGCGAAGAACAGAGGTCCAATTCCGAAACCTGGGGAACGAAACGGGAGGACGGGAGGAGAGGGAGTGTCAGTTTCAGCAGGTGAGTCGAAAGGCAGGAATGAGGGATACTGACCGAAGACGAAGACCGAAATGGTGAGATGAACAATGTCGAGGCTGATTCCCAGGTCTGCAGCTACGTCGGGCATGTCCTGATGTAGGAGATCGAGAGGGGAGAGGTCAGCGAAGCGGCGAGGAGAGCGAGAAGAGACGGTCGAGCAGAGAGAACCTACCATCACCACGAGACTGCTTCCCAAGGCGACTGCGAAGCATGTATATGCGACAACAATCGTACGAAGCCTAAGGGAAGAAGGAGGTCAGCGAGGAGGAGAAGAAAGAGGATGAGCTAGTTTCGACTTACCATTTCGTTCCCTTCGACCAATTTCTCGGATCCTCCTTGTCTCCCTCCGTAAAAGTAACGAGCTTGATCTCCAGACCCTTCTCCCTCTCTCCCTGGCTCATGGTAAGCGCAGCTGGAGCACCGACAGGCTTAGGCTTCTCGGACGAGCCAACGACGGTGGGCGTTGGCGAAGGAAGGACGTTTTGGTGAGGTTCAGCGACCTCCTCCGCTGGTGAAATCCATCCTTGAGCTGTCTCGACGGTGTACTCGTCCGTCTGAGGACCTGACTCTGTATTGGTGGGGAAGTTGAGGGCATCGAGGCCGGTCAGAGCGTGGTGTTGATGGGAGAGAGTCGTCGTGAGAGGGTGGCCTTTGTTTCCCGAGGCTGAGGGGGGATGGGAGGGAGAGGAAGGCATGGCGAGGGGAAAAGTTGAAAGAGTCTAGGCTGTTGTGGTTGAGGGGAAGAAGACGAAAGCGGGGCGGAAAGAAGAACGAAAACAAGAGGTGGGTCAAGAATCGTGAGTCCGTGAAAGGGATTCGGGCAAGTCCCTTCGGGTCGTTCAAATTCAGCGTGTTCTTGAGGGAGCTTGATTTGGATTCAAAGGAGACTTGGCAGCAGAAAGGTGGGCGCTCTGGGTTAGTAAGCAGAGGAAGACAAAAAGGGAGTGGCGGTTTCGAGAGAAGGAGGAAGGGAGGGAGGAAAGTGAGCTCGAGGTTTCGAGCGGAGTCTCAAATCGAGAGCTGCCTCGTCTCGTATGCAAACTTTAGGTAGAATCTGAGAGTGAGAGCTCAGGCGGCATGCCCCAATCTTCCGATCAGGGGACTTCGGGCAGGGAAACAAAAAGACGAGGTCAAGAAATCACCGTCAAAGCGACCAACAGATGACCGATGTCGAGGCTCGCTCTTCTCCTTCTTAGTCTTCCTTCAACTCTCACCACAGAGGAAATCCTTTCCTTCCCTTTTCAAACAACCGCCATCCGGATGAGTGTAGCGGCTCAACCTAATCCCTCGGACCCTTCAACTTCCGTTCCTTCAACTCCTCCAGCGGAAGGTCTCGACTTGAAGCAGCTCGACCTTCAACCTTCCTCCTCCTCCTCCGTTCCTCCTCCTCCTCCCTCACCCTCCGACGACGAGGAAGCTTCTGACCCAGACGAAGTTCGTCTAAAGGATCCATCCAAGAAGAAGAAGAAGCGTAAACCCAAGAAGAAGAAGGTCAAAGGCCCTCTGCTCGAGCTTCAATCGGATCCTCCCAGAGTTGGACTCACCAAGATCTACCCGACGGCCAACTGGCCTGTAGGAGAGATTCAGGAGTATGTCGGACAGTGAGTTCGCAGCCCATCCATACTCCTCTTCCTCTCTCGCTCGTTTCATTGACCTTCTTCGTCGCTTTTCGTCCTGCAGCAACGCCTACCGATACTCCTCAGCCGAGAAGCGAGCTCTCGAAGCTCAGGATCAACTCTCCCCGGAAACGACCTACTCCTCGATTCGTCGAGCAGCTGAGGTTCACAGACTCGTACGAGCTCATGCTAGGAAGACCATCAAGCCTGGCATGACGATGTTGGAGATTGTCGAGAACATCGAGGACGGGACGAGAGCCTTGGTTGAGGAGAAGGGTATGGAAGCAGGGATCGGTTTTCCTACGGGAGTCAGTCTGAACGACTGTGCGGCGCACTACAGTGAGTGAAGTGAGATACATTTGCCTATGTAGAAAATGCAACGAGCTGACTGGTTTGGGTTCCCTACAGCTCCCAATGCTGGCGACAAGACGAGTGAGTTGACGTCGTCCTTCCTTTCCTCCTCCGTCTCTCGTGCCCGAGAGGCTCGAATCCTTCCTCTTCCTCCGCTCAAAGCTCACGATCTTCCGTCTACTCTCCTTCTGTTTGCACAGTTCTTCGCGAAGGAGACGTCCTCAAGGTCGATTTCGGAGTCCACGTCAACGGAAAGATCGTCGATTCAGCTTTCACCCTCAACTTCGAGCCAACCTACGACGAGCTTCTCAAGGCAGTGAAGGCCGCAACCAATACAGGTCTTCAGGTGAGCTTTACTTTCCCTCTTCGCATACTAGAAGGTCTCGGGAGAAGAAGGGGGGAGCAGACCGAACTCCGCAACCGACTGTCTCTCCGTTTCCGTTTTCGTTCTTCTTCAAGGTCTCTGGAATCGACGTTCGGATGTGCGACATCGGAGAGGCTATCCAAGAAACGATGGAGTCTTACGAGGTTGACCTAGGGAGTGGAAACATCAAGCCTGGTGAGTTTACAGAGCTCGTTTTTTGTTTCGCGTCGGGCTCGAGCTGAACCCTTTCCCTTCGCCTCCCCACCCCTCCCAGTCAAAGCCATCTCGAATCTCAACGGACACTCGATCCATCCCTACTCGATTCACGGAACCAAGCTTATTCCGATGGTCAAGAACGACGATCAGACGAAGATGGAGGAGGGAGAATGTGAGTCTGCGTCTGGTTTTCTGCTTCCCTCTTCCTCGAGTTGACCATCTATCCTTCCGCCTTCCCACTGCAGACTTCGCTATCGAGACCTTCGGATCTACTGGACGAGGACGTGTTATCGAACAAGGAGTTTGCTCTCACTACGCCATGTCGAAAACCTACGACGCGTCGGGTTTGAAGTGAGTCTCGGTTCCTCCCTCCTTCTCTCCCTCCATCGGGCTTCTCTCCCTAGCCATCAGACGCTCCGAAAGTGAACTAACTCTCCGCTTTCATTGACGACAGACGCGAAACAGCCAAATCCCTCCTCAAGAAGCTCACCTCGTCGTTCGGAACGCTCCCCTTCTGTCGTCGGTTCATCGATCGTTTCGGAGAGACTGGTTATCTTATGGGAGTGAGTCTTCCTCGTCTTATCCTTCACCTCAACTTTCCTAGCTCGTTCTGAGCTTCATTTCTTCTTTTTCCTTCGCAGTTGAACGAGCTCGTCGCGAACGACATCGTTCAAGCCTACCCACCCATCATCGACTCGCCAGGGTGAGCTTCCCCTTCTCCTCCTCCTCCTCCTCGTCTCCCTCGAGCTCTTCTTCAACCTTCTGACGACTTTCTGCTTTCGACACGAAACAGGTCCAAGACGGCTCAGTACGAGCACACGATCCTCCTCCGTCCGACGTGCAAGGAGATCGTTTCCAGAGGCGACGACTACTAGGGACGAACGGACGAGCTCGCCTTCCTTTTCCCTCGTCTTCTGGACTCGACGAAATCCCTCGCTTCTCGTAGGCTGCCTCGCTGCCCTCGAGAGGAACTTCGGCTGCCTTGAGACGCCTGTTCTGTTCAGAGGGAGGGAGGGGAGCAAAGCTCAAAAAGAGGGTCGAGGTTGGTCGAGGCTCTCTCGTCCGTCGAAGGATCTCGATGCGTCCGTCGAAGGATCTCGATGGACCCTTTCCCGCTGGACGTCTAGCTGGAGAGATCTGCTCTATAGATGGAGCGTGACGAACCTGATCCTGTCGACGGGACATTTTTTCCTGTTAGAGAGGGAGATGAAGGCCTTCTGAGGCCGCCAGGAAGCTGGGGTAAAGGCGAGAGCTGCACTTTCGATTTCGAGTTCGCTTCCTTCTCTCGACCTGGTCCTCTCCTCCTCCTTTTCTTCTTTGCATCTCAACTCCCACCCATCCCTTCTCCTTTCTCTTCTTCTCCTTTTCTCGCCTCTCGTTTCTCCGTTTCAAGCTCTTTTCAACACCAACCCACAGTCCTTTCCCTCCCCCTCCCTCCCTCTTAACCCATGGCTTCAACTCTCGCTGCTGGCAACACCGCCCCAACCGCGGCCGTCCCTTTGGTCGAGAAGAAGACGAAGGTCGCTCCTATCCAGAAGAGGACTTGGACGAGAGATGAGATTGCTGAGCAGGTGAGTGTTTGCGAACAGATTCCTTTCTGGTGAAGGTTTTGAGAGAGCGTCGAGGAGGAGAAGGAGAGCGCGAGGCGAAGGCCCGGTCCCTTGGCGGTTGTTCTCGATACGAGAAGGAGGGAAGGCGGTCTCTCCTGCTGGCTGCTGCTTGTCCTCCCTTGATATACTTCAAGGGAACGAGATGGCGGGAATCTATATCGGAAGCTCTCGAGGTTCCCCTCTTCGAAGCAGCTTTCTCCGTTCTGTCCGACGAGCTCTTCGATTCGGATGATCCCGATTTTGTTTGGTCCAGTTGCCTGCCTGACCCTTGCTTTCCCCTTTCCTTTTTCCTTCCCTCCTCTTGCTTTCTCACAGATCATCGAGGGTTCGCTTCTTCTCGTTCACGAGGACAAGGTCTACAAGGTCAACGCTTGGCTCATGAGCCATCCTGGAGGAGAGCAGCTCATGCTTCACTTTATCGGTCGAGACGTTCGTTCTTCATTTTCCTCTCGCTCTCTCTTTCAGCCTTCTCCCTCTCGCGGTCCGATCTGACCCCCTCTTTCTTCTCTTCCGTACAGGCTACGGACAACATCAACGTCTCGCACGATAGGAAGACTGTAGAGAAGAAGATGAAGCCTTTCTACGTCGGAGATCTCGCAGACTCAGAGCTTGGAGTGAGTTTCCTCCTTCCCCTTCGCTTCTTTTGATTTCCCCTCCCTCCGAAAGACCCCCAGCCTCTGTCTGACCTCGCTCCCTCTTGTTTCCCCCTCGTCTTCTCAGCAATACCGATCTCTTCTCCCCCCTTCGCTCCTTGGTTTCCATCCCGTCCTCGCTGGCAAGGGCAAGCCTGTGACTTGGGTACAGGAGGGAGACACTAGAGCTTTCCTCGAAGGACGGGAACGTCTAGCCGAGGCGAGCTCGTCGTCTGGAGAGGTGAGTTTCTCGTCCCACATTCTCTACATCCCGCGTCTCAACTCTTCACTCGAGGAAGAGAGAGAGAAGAGCAAAGAGGAAAACCTTCCCTGAACTTTCTCCCACGTTCGCTTTCTTTTTCTCCCTCCCTCCCTCCCTTCGAATCAACTCTCCTCGTCACTCCGCAGGTCGCCTCCCCAGCTTTCAGAACTCGAACGACTCCTCACCTCCCTGCACCTACCCTCCTCCTCTCGGACCTCTACCCTCCTGCTCCTCAACCCTTCACCGCCCTCGAGGCTCAGGCCGCCGTTCACTTCAAGGAGCTCTCGGTCATCATCGACAAGAGCGGTCTCATGGCGGCTCCCAAGTACGCGTCGGGTTACTCTGTCGAGCTCGTTCGTTACGCTGCCTTGCTCGCTGTGTTCGGAAGCTGCTGGTACGGAGGAGTCTACGGAGGAGTGGGAAGTGCCCCGGGAGAGGGATGGAAGCAGGCTTTGATCATTTGGGTCAGTGCGGTCGCGCTGGGAGGTGAGTCTTTCGGATCTCTCTCTTTCTCTCTCTCCTCTTCCCTTTTGCGAGCGAAGACGCGTCTGTACACGCTCAAAGCTGACTACCCGCCTTCTCTCTCTGCGATCTACCAGTGTTCTGGCACATCATGTCGTTCACCGCTCATGATATCGGACATCGGTCGCTCGCCAACGGATCTTACTTCTGTGAGTTCAGCGTCTTTTCGTTGGTCGTCAGTCCCTGTTCTTCGAGAACGAGTCGAGCTGATTTCTTCCCTTTCTTCTTCTCCGTCCTATAGGGAACAACATCCTCGGAGTGCTCATCTCGGACTTCATGGGAGGACTTTCGATCGGATGGTGGTGCCACGGTTCGTTCCTTCTTTCCTTGCCCTCGATCCTCTTCGTCTTTTGGTTCTCGAACCTGACCTCCTCGATCTCCTTTCTTTGGAATTCTTAGAGCACAACATTCATCACCACATGACCAACGATCTCGAGCACGATCCTGATGGTGAGTTCAAGCTCTTTGCCCTCGAGCAAGGACTCTAGAACGAAGACGCGTCGAGCTGACCTGCGTCTTCCCTTTCTCCCTTCCTCACCCTGCCTGCTTCTGCTTCTGTCCCTTTAGTGCAACAAGTGAGTCATCAATTCCAATGTTGGCCCCTTTGACTTCACCTCGACCGCTGTCGCTGACTGCCATCGCCCTCTCTACCTCACAGCTCCCTTTCCTTGCCCTCAACAAAGGATCGCTCAACAACCTCTGGTCGACCCGATACAAGGAGTACAAGCTCTTCGACAAGATTGCCGAGTACGCCGTCCGAGTCCAGTGCGTTTTCCTCTTCTCGTCTCGTACTCCCGTCTCGCCTCTTCCTCACTGACGCCCTTCCTCCCTCTCTTTCTCGCTTGAACAGGCACATGACCTACTACTGCCTCCTCTCCGTCGGTCGCTTCAACCTCTGCATCCTCTCGTACCAGCATCTTGCTATCTACGCTCACAAGGACAAGATGTACGTTTGGCTTTCTCCCTCGTTTCTCGACGCGTCCTCGTCTCGACTTAAAGCTGACCTCTCTCCTCCTTCTTTCGCTTTGCTTCAACTAGGTGGGCCTTCGAGCTTACCTGCCTCGCCGGATTCTTCACCTGGTTCGGAGGTATCATCCTCGGGCAGATGCCCAGCTGGAAGCTCAGGGCGATGTTCCTCGTCGTCTCCTTCATGACCGCTTCTCCTTTGCATCTCATGGTGAGTGCACTTCCTCCCTTCCTTCGATGCGCAAACGCTCGCTGACTTTTTCTCTCCCTGGTTTCGAACCACCAGATCGTTCAATCGCATTACTCTCGATCCATGGAGGACATGGGTGTTCTCGAGTCGCACATGACCAAGAACCTTCGAACTACGTGAGTCTGCCTTCCTTCTCTCGATCTGAAACTCTTCCGCGAAATCTCCCTGACACTCCCTTTCTTTTCTTTCATCGATCAGCATGGACGTGAGTTGCACTGTTTCGATTAAAAGGACGCGTTGTCTCCCTTCGAAATCTGACCCTCCTCTCTCCGTTTCCTCCTCGTTCTCTCAGATCCTCATCCACCCCTTCCTTCGATTCTACTTTGGAGGTCTCGAGCACCAAACTACTCATCATCTCTTCCCCAGGATGCCTAGGCACAACCTGAAGGCTGCTGTTCGTTCTTTCCTCTGTCTCGTCGCCTCCTCGTCGGTCTCGACATCTGCTGACTTCTTCCACTTTTCGTTCTTCGCCTCATCTTCTTTAGACCGTCATCGTCAAGGACTGGTGCATCAAGAACGGTTACCAGTTCGATTCCTACGGTTTCGTCGAGTGAGTCCTCTGTTTCCTTCCGAACTCGCCAACCCGACGCGTCGTCTTTCGCTCTTACTGACCACCCCCTCAACATCTTTTCTTCTCAGGGGAAACAAAATCACTCTCTCAGTTCTCAAGTCGGTTGCCGATCAAGTCAAGTTCATGGGAATCGTGGCTGCCGACTCGTTCGTTCCAATCTCTCCTTTCGTCTCCCTCTTCATCTCTCGCTCCATGCTGACCGTCGTCCTCTCCCTCTTCCTCGACAGTGTTGACGAGATGACCAAAAAGGGAGTCGCTCAGGCTTTCACTCCTTAGTGTAGATCTACCTCTGGTTTGTTTTGGGGCTTCGTTCTGTTCAGTTTCTCGTCGTTTAGACACGCACGTCGGGCCTCTCTTTCTCTCTCGTCCTTCTTTCTCTTTATATACCTCGCCACTCCTACGCTCGTTCTCGCTCATCTCGCTCATCACGCACACTCTTTGTAAAACCTGCCCCCACTTTGCTTTTCTTCCCTACGCCTCCTTTGCTTTCTCGCTTCCTTTGTACTCGCTCGGATCTCAAGCTTCACCTTTCTTTCGCTCTTCTTACAAAACGCACATCTGGCTGCTTTTCGCTCGTTGGTTTCTTTATCTCATGCTCGGACTTTTTTTGAAACCCTCTCCGTCCGTCGAAAAGGAAAGGAAGGCGAAGGGGAGTGCGACGAGACGGAGGACACGTCGGGATCGGATCTCTCTTCGTCGGCAGTTTTGACGACGGGAACGGCGACATCTACTTCACAGTCAGGAGCAAAGTCTGGATCCGCTGCTTCAGCGACTGCGACCTCGGGAGTCGGATCTTCTGCATCAAACTCGAAGACAGGAGGAGGACGAAGATCGAGCGCCGTCGGACTACTCGTCGCTGGAGGAGCTTTCATCGCTGTTCTTACGTCTTCATAGTCACTCTCGTCGATCTAAACTCCACAACACTGTAGCATTATACTTCCCTAGAACGGACTCTTAGCATATCCTCTCCTCCTCGGCTGTATCGATCGATCTATTCTGCTCCATCGCGTCGCAACGAGTTCACTTCATCGCGGTCGCTCTCAGCTCTTTCGTCAGACTTGAGCGAAGGAAACCCATCGATAGCAAATGAAAATAGGAGGATATCTATCTCTACAACGGTCTAGGAGTCTATTCTAAAGGAGGTACAACGAGGAAAGCGAACGGAACTGAAAGCCCAGATGAAACGAGAAATGAAGGAAATAAGGGAAAGCTCGTGCGAAGCGTCGATATCTCGCCGCCTCGGTGTGGTGTCGTAGGTAGCTTAGAGGGTGTATCGGAAGTCTGAAGGAGGGAGGGAAGGGCGGACATGGGTCGTCAGCCATACTTTGGAAGAGTTCGGCGAGGTTTCGTTGCCACAATCAAACGAGGAGAAGGGTAGAACGTACGAGGGTTGTTTCCGTCGGTAGTGTCGAGCTCTCCGACTGATTTGAAGTGGGTTAAAATAAAGGAAGGTCGAAATGAAAGTCAGCGGATGGTTGAGACCCAGACCTCGAGGTGCGTCCCGCTCGAGCTTCATCGACGAAACACTCACGTTCCCTCCCCATCCTTTCTCTTTCTTCCTCGGATACTCCACTGGCGATGGCAGCTTCGTTTCTGATTCGGTTCTTCCTGACGTACCACTGTCGCCCTGTGGATGCAAGAGATGAAGTCAAAGATAGGAAAGAGGGGAGAGTCAACAACGGCGAGACGAAGAGAAGCCTCGATCTCGGACGAGGACGAGAAAAAGAAGCTTACAGGCGACGATGACAAAGAACTGAGCGCAGAAGGCGGCGGCACAGACGATGAGACCTAAGATCAGGGAAGCGTGGAGGGAGAAGATCAGTCAGTCACGACGCGTCTTTGTCTTCGTCTCGACAAATCTCTTCCGTTGCCTCGCAAGGGAATAACGCTCACCACTGAGGTACTGAGGGGCATCCTTGGCTTGGAAGACCTGCGCACCGATCATGTTGCCAGCGCAGTAACCTTGAAACGGATGGGAAAAGGAGTCAGCGACGCGTATGGAGGGGAGCCAGAGGAGAGGCGGGCGTACCGATGAATGTTATGGAAGATACCACAGTCTTCTTCGTCTTTCCGGCGACATTTGATGACAAGAACGACCACGCCATAAAGACGGCTGCGTTTCGGGATCCAAGGTACCAGGGGAGGGGAGGGACGGGGCGAAAAATACGAACGGGAGTCAGTCAGACGGGGGAACGAGATTGAACGACGAGGGAGGAGACAGAGCCTCACAAAGAGCAGCAGGCACCGAAAGAACAAGTCCTCCCCATCTTGATAGAGTCGATGAAGGAGAGACGAGGAGTGAAGGAAGGGGAAGGAGATCGAGAGAGGGCGAGGGAAAGGGAGGAGGGTCAGGAACAGGACGACGCGTCGATCGCAGACTGAGGATCGAAAAGGTTTCGTACTTGGTCCATTTTGTAGCAGGGGTGAGAGGAAGCAATCCCATAACGAGCACTGAATCAAAGTAGTAAATGAAGGAGGTCAGATTCGACGTCGAATGCGTCGCAAAGGGGCCGGGAGGAGAACAAAGAAAACGAAGAAGACTCACTTCCGATGAAACACGGTACGACGGAGGCCATCATGAAGAAAAACCTCACGTTAGGAACTCGAGAAGTGACGACTCCGGCGATGGTGACTGTTGAAGGGGAGAAATAGGTCAGTTTCGTTCGATAGAGTCGCGAGAGAGTCTCGTTCGACGCACACCAGATGACACTGAGAACCGATCGAGGGATACCGAGTAAGATGACCTGGAGAGAGTCGAATCCGAGAGACTGAATGATAACCGATCCGAATGTCGTGATGCTGGATGCAAAGAATGGGAGAGAGAAAGGGGAAGGAGAAGCATGGACGAAGCGGATCAGCGCTCAAAGATCGAGGAGAAGAAGTTCGGAGGGAATGAGATGAGCTCACCCTCCGTTGGGAATGGAAGCGATGAAGACGTTGAGGAACGAGAACCAAGTGACAGGATCCCTGCGAAAGGAAAGGAGACGTTGCACAACGCGTGAGCTTTCGTCTCCGACGGTTCGAAACACGAAGGACTGACCTGAGAGCCTCCCTAGCTTGCTCCATCTTAAACTTTTGTCCTTGAACCCTGTCGGATCCTGTTTTATTCCTGACGATCCTAGCAGAAGCTGTGTGGAAAGAGGAAAGGAGATCAGCTCGACTCGCTTCGATCCCGTCTCGTTTCTCGAAGAACTGGAGGACGCCAGGCTCACCCATTCTTTTCTCCTCCTCAGTGAGCCACCAAACCTCCTTCGGGGTTCCCAAGAAAACGAAGCCTGAGAGAAAGGAGCGCAAGAGAGGAGGAGAAGAAGGAAGAAGAGACGAAGGGTCAGCGACTGCGACGCGTTGAGATTCGGAATTGAAGAGGAGGACTTACAAACTCCAGCAGCGAGAACAGTACTTCCTCCTAAGAACAAGCCGATAGCCCTCCAGGCTGAGAAGGATCGACGCGTGTCCGTTCAGTCAGTGACGTGGTGAGAGGAGGGAGGAAGAAAGAAGAGGTAAAACTCACCAGGGAATCCATCAGGGTTTTTGGCAGCCTTCGATCCAATCCCGTACATGCAAAGATCAACAATGACACCGTAACCAGCGTTGGCTGACTGGAAGAACAAGGATCGAGATGGGTGCTGAAGTAAAGAGAGAGGGATGGTGAGTAACCGAGCGATCTCAGCGGGTCGAGTCGCCTCGAGGAGCTCACCTCTCGAGTCTGGTACCACGCTCCGATCACGAGGAGGAATCCAGGGGAGATGGAAGACTCAAAAACACCCTGAAGTCCACGGACGACCATGAGCTCGGTGAAGTTGTGGCAGGCGGAGACGCAGCCGACGCTGAAAGCAAAGACAGCGGGAGAGGTCAGCTCGTCGACGAGGATCGAGGGTTCCGAGGGATGCAGCTCACATAACTCCCCAGATAATCATGTACGTGGCAAGGGTCTTCCCAAGAGGGTAGCGTTGCATGATGAAGTTGGAGGGGAACTCCGAGAAGAGATCTGGAAAAGAACAAGCGAAAACAAAGTAAGCTGGTTGTTCGAGCGTTCGAGGGCGAAGAAGAGCTGTAATTTCAAGTTAAGTAGAAGATCGTAGTTCTTTAAATAAGTAGAAGGGAATTGATAAGTTATCAGTAATTTGTTTGGTAAGGGGAGGAGGAAGGCGACGACTCACAGCCACGAGTACTGTTGTCCGACGAGTCCCGTCTGCTCTCTCATTCCGAAAAGTGCTTGGGTTCCCAAACTCGTCTTGTCGGATTGTTGGATCTTTTAAGGAGAGAACAAGAGCGGGTGGTTAGAATGGGAGAGGGAGGGAGAGAGAGAAACAAAGCGAAACGACTCACTCCTAAACGACGCGTGTGAGAGAGAAGAACAAAGGAAGTCAGCGGGGACGAAAGACAGAGAGAAGCTGGGAGGGTTAGATGGATAACTGACCGTAGCACCACCACTGAAAGGACAAAAGACGAACAGGGGAGTCAGTCGAACGAAGAGATGAACCCTACAAAGACAAAGCGAACGAGACGAACCATGAGGGGGAGAAGGTATCGATCAATCTTCTTGACGAGTCTAGCGTACTCTTCCTCGGTGTAATCTCCCTCGGAGAGCATGCTGTGATCAGACAAGGGAGAGGTCAGCCCTCGTCTCGGGAGGAAGATAGACAAGATGGCTCGACTCACAAGTTGTTCACCTCCGTAACAGTCACAGCGACGTTCTCCTCCTTCTCCTTCTCTCCCCGCTTCTCATCCTCCATGTACGAATCCGAAGTTCGATTGTTGATAGTAAGCTCTGGTAGGATTGCTTGAGAAGTCATGGCTTGAGGGAGTGAGGGTTGAGAGTCGAGCTATCGTCCGGACGAGTCGTGCTTTGTGAACCGGTCGGTCGCTCTCTCCTTCCTTGGCCTCGGAGGAAAGCGAAGAATGGAACGCCAAGGAGGGGGTGTAGGAGATCGTCTGGAACACCGTACGCAGGGTTGATGGTCGAAGGAAGGGAGGGAAAGAGGCCGTTCCAAGAGAAAATCGAGGAGAAGACCGCCCGAAGATAAGGGATGGGTTGAGGTTGATAGGAGGAGATAGAGAGCGATGGGATGGCGATAGAAAGTATAGAGGGGAATTCTAGGAGTGGACTAGGCTGATGAGAAGATGCAAGGGTGAATTTAGGGCGAGGGGAGGAGGAGGAAAGAAGGGACGTCGAGGCAGCTCGATCTCAAAGTTCAGGAAAGGCGGGCTCGGTGACTTCTCTTCAGCTGCTTGATAAGAGGGAATGGAACATTGCGACCTGTAGGTACAACAGACAAGACTCTGAGTCAAGAAGGTTAGCTTTGGAAGATTTGGGCGGTCCTGGTGTCGTCGAAGTCGTCGTCGAGGCCGAAAGGAGTTGAAAGATTCGACGAGCTGGCTTTTCTAGTTCTCCCTCAACCCACGACTCTGCCGCCGGAGGGCGACACTTTCCTAGAAGATCAGCATCGAGGAGCATGCGATCTTGATCTTCCTCCGTTGAATCGGACTTTGTCGGATCCCCACCTCTTCTCGTATCTACCAGATTGATCTCTTCCACGTCGAGCTAGTCGTTCGACTCGACCCACTTCCTCCCCTCGCCCAACCTTTTTCCGCTCTCCAACTCAATCCCTGCATCCTCCAAAATCTATACTCCCACTAATGAACAACCACGCTGCCCATCCTACGATCCTGGCGAGGAAACGGAAGTCACTCCTCCTCCTGCTCTCCTCCGTCCCTGCTCTCCTCCTCTTCGCCCTGTACACTTCCTACCAATCCCACTCCCACCCATCCGTCTACTGGACACCTAGTACACCAGGGAGGTTCGGGCTACTTCCTATCATCGACATGGGACTACCAAACCTGATGGGAGATCAGCAAGCGGTCACTTTCAGCCCTTGATGGAGGAAACGTCGAGCTCAACGTCCATCGCCTCCTTCCTCCTCCTCGGACTTCCTTCCTCTTCCTTCCTCTCGCCCTCCAAACACCCAGCCTCGGACTCAAGACTTTGAACGACTTTAAAGACTTATGCATAGCTTCATGGGATGGGAAGAGCTGGAGAATGGGAGGAGGGGAAGGAGGGAGATGGAAGAGGGAGAAGGGAGGGGATGGGTCGAGAAGTGAAGGAGACGGTCGTGAACGAGAAGGAGGCGAATTGGGTAGCAGGGAGGACGCATTTAGGACCGGAGAGAGAGGCGGATTGTATGGCTTTGGATATACTTGTAGGCCCTGTGGCGGGAAGAGGGAGGAGACGGAAAGTGCAGGAGGGAGGAGAAGCAAAAGGAGAGGTGATGAGCTCGACACGTCTCTTCAGGCAGCCTCTCGCTCTCGTCATTTTTTTCTCTGACTCGCCTCTCAATCCCCCTTCGGCCCAACTCTCAGATCGACGAAGATTTGAGTGCCCTTTTTTACTTCTTTTAAGCAGGAAACGGTCCAACGGGTAATCAAT
The DNA here is from genome assembly GCF_051309035.1 of Mrakia frigida. Classification (NCBI taxonomy): domain Eukaryota; kingdom Fungi; phylum Basidiomycota; class Tremellomycetes; order Cystofilobasidiales; family Mrakiaceae; genus Mrakia; species Mrakia frigida. Next base: position 116,191 of record NW_027481242.1, on the reverse strand, counting down.
CGCACCGAGGTCTCCGAGCCTCAACTTTGGTTTTCCTCCCCTCCTCTCCACCAACCACATCGACGCCAAATGACAGTCTCTACCTCTCTATTACGGTTCTCTAGACCTCACGGCCTCGGCTCGGCTCTCCTCAAATCTCGATCCATCTCTCGACGAGCTCTCTCTAACGAACCCGGCTTCAACCGAGCTGCCTCTGCGAGCTCAACTTCCTTCCCATCTGCTTTGAGGCTCTTCGCTGTAAGTCGAGCCGCGATTTCTCCTCTGGGACATCATCTCTATCATTCCAGGATGAGCTCTGAGCTGACTCTTCGTTCTTCCGATCTTTTCCTTTTCTTTGAAAACAGGGCTCCATCCTCGGTGCTTCCCTCCTCGCCTGCTCCCTTTCGTCCTCGTCAACCATCTTGCTCGACGATCAACCCCCGCTGTTAAAAGGAGGTCTGAGAACGATACCAGCCAGGGAGATTCTCACTCATTCTACAGAGTCAGTGTCGAGATTTCTCGTCACATTGTCCCTCCTTCTGAGCTGATCAGATCATCTCTTCGTTTTCTTTCTTCCCCTCTTTCGCCTCGCCTCGTCCTTCTGCACACTTCCAATCTCGATCTCGCAGAGAGTCCTGCTGGGTCGTCATCGAAGGACAAGTCTGGGAGTAAGTCTCAATGGCCTGGGAAGGGAACCAACTTTCCCTCCTTGGCTCAAGATCGAGCTCACCTCTCGCGTTACCTCCCTCTTTCCGTTCATCTAGCGTCACGGAATATCTCTCGCATCACCCTGGAGGGAAAGCCGTCATCTTATCACAAGCTGGACACGATGCTACGTGAGTTCCTCTCGCAGAACTCAACCTTGCTTTCTTCGAAGCTGATCCTCTCCGAAACAAACAGCGACCTCTTCAAACCCATCCATCCTGCTGGGACCCTCGCCTCGAAACTTCCTCCGTCATGCCTCGTTGGAACCGTCGATACAGCCACTGGATACCAGCTCCTCGCCGGAAACAACGAAGGAGAAGTGACGGAAGAGGACCGAGCAGAACGTCGTCTCTCTCTGCCTTCCGTCGACAAGATCATCAACCTCAACGAGTTTGAAACGATGGCTCAGAGAGTGTTGGGGGAAGATAGCAAAGCCTACAAGTTCTATGCTAGTGTAGCCGAGGACGGAGTCGGTGAGCTCTCTCTTCACTCGTCTCAACGTGCGACGCGTCTCCTGCTGAACTACTCAACCCGACTGACCTTCTCCTTCCTTCCTTCTCCTCTTCCCCTCCCCTCCTAGCGTTCAAACACAACATGTCCTCCTTCTCCTACCTCCGCTTCCGACCTCGAATCCTCGTCCCCGTCGAAGAAGTCTCCACCGAAACCTCCCTCCTCCCCTCCATCTCCCCCTCCCCTCTCCCCATCTTCATCTCCCCCGCCTCGAGAGCTGGAACAGGTCACCCAGACGCCGAGAAGACGCTCGTTCGAGGTGCTGCGGTCAGGAACATTGTGCATTGCATCTCGTCGGCTGCGAGTCTGGGATTGGGCGAGATCCTTGCTGAGAGGAGACGCGTGGGAGGGAAGGCTCCTGTTTGGTTCCAGCTTTATGTGGGGAGGAACAAGAAGGAGGTGGAGCAGAAGGTTAGGGATGCTGTTGAGTGAGCGTTTCGAGTCTTCGTTCATCTGATCTCGAAGGACGACTCGCTGAGGCGCGGGCTTGCTTTCTTTCTTTCTTCTCGACGAGCAGAGGAGGGTGTACTGCTATCGTTCTCACGGTCGATCTAGCATGTCAAGGAAAGAGGGAAGACGATCGTGAGTGTAGATCCTTTTGCTTTCCGCCGTCTTCTCGAGTGAGCTGACTCGTCTTTCTTTCGTTGAGCAGGAACGAAACTCGGACTCGGACAAAAGACATCTTGGCTTCTCCCCTTCGACGGAAACCTCGACTGGACTTACATTCCTTGGCTTCAAAGTCTAGCTCCTGGAGTTCCTCTTCTTCTGAAAGGAGTCGGTGAGTTGGATCTCGATGCTCGACCCATCGAGCCACGAGCCTACCTTCGTTTCTCTCTTTCCCTTCGTTTCCGCAGCCACGCCTGAGGATGCTGTTCTCGCCTACAAAGCTGGATGTTCGGGAGTGATTCTCTCGAATCACGGAGGACGACAGGTGAGTTTTAACTTCCTTCCACGAAAGAGAACGAGATTTGACAAGAAATTCGTCGTTACTTCCTCGCAGCTCGACCATGCTCCTCCTCCTCTCGAAACTCTCATCCGCATCCGACAGCAACACCCAGAACTCCTCGCTAAGGATCTTGAATTCTCGGTCATGATTGATGGGGGTGTGCGTAGAGGATCCGATGTGATCAAAGCTCTCTGTTTGGGAGCGAGAGGAGTTGGGTTGGGACGACCGTTCCTTTTTGCTCAGGTTCGTCCTTCGTTCTAACTTTCGACCCTTACAAAGGCTGACATTCTTTTTGCCTTTTGTACAGACTGCCTACGCCGAGCAAGGAGTCGTTCGAGCCATCGAGAGTAAGTCTTCGTTCTTTCGTCCCGTTCGTCCCTCCGCTCCAAGATTAATGCTGACTTACTTCCTTCTCCCTCTTCACAGTTTTGGAGCAAGAGCTTCAGGTTACGATGCGACTGATAGGAGCTAGCAGCATCGCCGACCTCAAGCCTGAGATGGTTGGTTTGCTCGATGGGCTTTTGGCGAAGGACATTTGATGATCTTCTCACGTTGCTCTCGACGACGAAACGAAAGAGACGGAACGTTCATCAACACGACTGAAAAACTATGTACAAGCTAAGCAAACCCTTATCCTCTTCGATCTAGGTCCTGGGGAACCACTCGGGGTTCTGGGAGAGAGCGTGACCCACCCCTCCTTTGACGACAGAGTCAACGACGAGCTTGAGTTCTCCCAGGTTGAGGTCGACGGCTTCAGATCCGTACGCCCAGAAGGCAAGAGCAACGGTGTTGGATCCGTGGTAGTCGAGGATTCCTTCGGGGACGGGGAAGACGAGCTGTGAAAACAAAGGAGACGAGAGACACGTCAGAAAACGAAGAATGATTTCGACGCGACTGATCTTGCTTACCTGAGGACCTGCGAAAGAAGAACGATGCAGTCAGCGAAGTAAAGACCTCGTTCGAAGAGGATCAGGACTTACCGATGCTTCCAGCAAACTTCCCGAACTGCCATCCGTTCACGAACAGCAGAGCTCGTTGCTTCCCTCCCAGCTTCTCGAAAGCGAAGCTCAACGACACATCGAAGCCATGCTCGATATCGAGATCGAACGTAGTCCTGAAGAATCCGACTCCAGGTTGAGCGAGCTGAAGGGACGAGGTCGAGTTCCAGGTCGAGTCGTCGAATCCGGGGAGATGGTGACCTTCCCGCTCTCCGAAGAGTCCTCCTTCGTTTAAAATCCCTCTTACTCGATCAGGGAAGTCGACCTCGCCTCCTCGGTTTCCTTGAACCTTCCAGGACGAGAACTCTACGGGAGAGGGACCGGTGAGCTTGATGGAGGTGATTCCTCGGTTGTTCTTCGACGCCTTATCGAGGGCTGATGAGCGAAACGAAGAGAGGAGGTCGTCAACCTCGATCTCGTTGCACGGATTGAAATGGCCTCCTCGAAACTCACCGGTATCCTCGTCCAACCCCATGTGATCCTGAACGATGGTGAGGATGTTGGTCGAGTTGGAGGAGAGGGATCCAGCAGGGAAGGTGAAGTTGGCGGACGTGTAGGGGACTTTGACGCTCTCCGCTGAACCGAGGAAGGTTTGTCCCAACCAAGCCGAGAAACCGAAACCAAGGCCACCTGAAATTGAGGACAGATGTATCAGCTACTCGTAGTGAGAGAAGGAGCGAGGAACGTACCTGTGACGTTCAGCGTAACTCCGAGGTGGCTGTCGCCCTCGAAACGTCCTCGCCAGATGATGCTACGAGAAGAGATGGACTGAAGTTCAGTGAAAACAAAGCGGTGGCAAAAGCAGCGACTCACTTTCCAGGACTCACTTTCCAGTTAAATAGCCGTAGTCGGTAGCAGAGAGAACGACAGATCCGTTGAGAGGTTGAGTCGTCGCGTTCGTCGAAGTGTGATCCGCCGTCGTGAAGTTAGAGTCGTCGAAGTCGAGTCGGATCTCGGGGAGCGAGTCGTGGAACTTCCACTGGGTGAGAGCCGGAGGAGTGAAGTTGAACGACTCGGGACCCTCCAGTTCGATGCTGAAAAAGCGAAGGGGAAAGCGAGTCAGCACTCGACGCGTCCTTTGGTCGACGAGCGAGAAACTGACCTGATCCCAGTTGCAGTGGCAACGTGATCAACCACGGCACCATTCCAGGTAACGGTCGTGACTTCCGAGGGAGCGTAGATGGTCGCTGAGGTCTGCTGGTTGGTGTCGCCGAAGAGGGAGAGGGTCGAGGACGAGAGAGACGCGTTTCGAACGAGGTAAGGCCCGACGACGACGACGCTGGAGTTGGTTCCGATTTCGGAGAAGCTGGCAAAGTCTCCTTCTCCCTCCGAAAGAGTAGGCTGCCAAACGGTGTAAGCAGTAGGAGTGTCGAGGATGAGAATGGTGAGGGAACCGATGCTGAAGACGACGTTGATGGGAGACGAAGAGATCGAGAAGGTGAGAACGAGATCTTCATTCTGTAGCAGATTTGAGGTGAACGAGGTTTGATATGTAAGCGCTCAGAACGGAGTAAAGGAAAGAACCGAGCTAAACTCACCGAAGCGAAAGTCTTGACGTTGGCTGCTGATCCTCCCTCCGACGCATTCAAGCTCCCGAGTCCAGCGAAAACGGCCTCGAAGGATTGTCCAACCTCTCCGTAGAAGATGATGAGGTCTTTTTCGGTTCCCGAAGCGATTCCGAAGAGGACAGCGGCGGTGGAGTAACGGAGGTGGGTCGAACCGAAGACGAGATCTGTTGGAACGATTCGAGAGTCTCTTCCTCCGATGACGATTGAGCCCTGCGAAAGGAAAGAAGATCAGCGACTCGAGTACGAGAAAAGAAAACGGAAAGACTAGGACCCACCCCAAACTGAGGAACGACAAGGTCTCCGGTAGCAGGAGTCCAGATCGAGAGGTTGGCGGAACGAGTGAAAGTCTCGGAGATATTCGTAGCCCCTGTAGAATCGAAAAAAGGTCGGCTCGGCGGATCCAAGAGAAAGCAGTACAGCATACTCACAAGTAGCTTGGCGGACGAGGTAGAAGGCAGAGAGAGAGTCTGGATTCCTGAGCTCGGTCGTCCAAAGTCCTGAATTTGAAGTGTAGAAGGTACCGTTGCGAACAGGTCGTCCGATGTAGGGCTGAGTCTTGAGCGAGTACTGGCTAAACTCTCCGAAGTAGCCGACCTGTAGGAAGGAGGGCAAGCTGGTTCGGCGGAGAGCAAGACGAGACGAAAGACGGACGTGGACTCACGACTTCGGTCTGTCGAATCTCTGGAGTGTTCCTGAGGAAGAGACCGAGGAGCTTGTACTGGGAGTACTTGTTGGTAAGTCGGCGATCCTCCTTGACGTAAGTTCCGTCTAAAACCGAGGGGAGCACGCGTCAGCGTCGCTTGCAGAAACGAAGGAGGACGCGACGCAAACTCACAGTCGCTGAAAGAAGAGAAGAAAGACCGTGTCAGTGTCGAGGTTATTCGATGTGTGCAACGAGGAAGCACTCACTAGGATGTGTAAACGACAGGAGCAGCGATTCCACCCCAGTTCGTTCCTCCGTACCACTGGTGAGGGAAGGGGAAAGAGTCAGCTCGTCGTTCTCGTCTCGCAACCTTTCTCTTCTTCCCTCGGAACTCACCATGTATTTGTTGATCATGGTCACCCTGTTCTCCAGCAGGTACTGAGTCTGAACTCTTTCGAAGTTCTGCGACGTCATGTTGTAGCACGCCTCGTAGCCTGAGGAAGAGAGGAGAGTCAGCGTCGACAGCGGCTTCGAGAAGAAAGAAATAGCGGACGAACCGAGGGTCGTGTTCCCCCAAGGGTCGAAGCTACCGCCTTGAATCTCCGCGAAGTAGTAAGGAGCATCTCGATTGACGCGTTCGGACCTAAGGAAGAGGTGATCAAAGCGAAGGAAAGGTAGTCAACTCGAGCCAATTCGTGACAGGTCAAGGTTAAGACTCACCAAAGAGGAAAGGTTGTGACCAAAGGAGCGAAGTAGTCAGGTCTACACGTGAACCCAGCAGGGTCTGTTATGTAAGAAAAGAAGGAAAGATCAGCTTGGAAAACGACGACGAAGGCTTGAGCGTCCCTCGTTCTCGTCCTCTCCCTTCCCTTTCCGATCGTCCCAGTACTCACAGGCGTCGAGTCCAGCGATATCAACAGCGCCTTCTCCCGACGCAAAGTTTCCCTTCCCAGTTGGGTTGTTGAAAGTGAGAGGCACGACGATCCCATTTCTTCTGAAAGCGACCTTGAGCTCCTCCATGTGAGGCGAGTAATTCACCCCCGTCGTAAACTCGTTTTCGACCTGGACGAGAATGACGGGTCCTCCTTCGGTGATCTGGTTCCTAGCGATAACTTGAGTAACTCCGTCGATGTACTGCTGCCAGCCTGAGGGTGAACCAGGGAAGGGAAGGGAAGTGAGCTTCGAGGGATCGAAATGGGCTGAAGGAAAAGCAGGACTCACTGTTGAAGTAGTCGGTGGAGTTGGTTCTCATGTCTCCCTTCTTCCGAATGACCCATCCGGGGATACCTCCTCCAGTGGTTTCGGCGTTGACGAAGGGTCTACGTACGAGGGAAGATCAACTCGAGTCAGAACACGACGCGTCGAAGTCGAAGGGACGACGAGGAGGGGAAAGACTCACCCAGGTCGTGCAATCACCCACACTCCAGCTTTCTTGCACTGGTCGAAGAAGGGCTGAAGATCTCTGTATCCAGTCATGTCGAGAACGCCCTCGGAAGGGTTACTGAAGGTAGAGAAGGCGAGGAAAGTGTCACGATCAGTTGACGTCGCGGAAGCAGAGAGGTTGAAACGAGGGAGGAAGATGGAGTATTCACAGCTGATTCCATGCGACGTAGATCGAGATAGCGTTGTTTCCAGCAGCTTTCGCCTTTTGAATGATGTCGAACCAGAGATCGATCGAGGGAAGACGGAAGGGATGAAACTGACGACGCGGAGGAGGGAAGAAAGCATCAGTAAGGGACCGTCGAAAATACATCTACGACTGAGAATCGTATAATCACCTCTCCAGAGTACACGAAGATCCTCTGACCCATCACGTAGAGCTACAAGACGAGAACAAAGGAAAGAATGAGCACTCAACGCCGGACCGCTCGTCGACCTTTCAGCCCTCCTTCCCTTCTGCCTCGCCTTTCGACAACAAGCTCGAGAACTCACCGAGTATCGATCCCATGCTACCATATCTGTCAATCCTGAGGTTTTGGGCTTAGAGTACTTGGAGATGAAGGTGACATTCGAGTTGCTGGAGGGGAAGTTGTCCGAGCTCAACCTTCGAGAGGGAGTGTAGAGCTCTCGGTTGTGCAGAAGGCCTCCGTCCGAGTTGAGGTACTGAGAAGCGTTGGCAGCTAATCCGAGGAGCGGAAGAAGAAGAAAGAGAAGCATCTGAGGAGGAAGGGCGAGCTGGGAGATGGTGGGAGGAAGGAGAGAAGGCTGACCGCCGTCCATGAGGTTTTCCTTCCTTCTGTTCGGTGCAACACCTCGACCGAGAGAGAGAATGTGTACAGCCAAGAAGTAAGGAGGTCATGTGCGTGAGCGTGCTGTACGTCCGGAAGGGGATGTCTACGGGATTGGAGCTAAGGGAGGAGACGAAGCGACGGCGAGGGAGGGAGGGAAGGGCCCGGAGGGAAGAGAGTGCGAAGGGAGGGAAGATCTATTGAGCCCACCCGTCTGTTGAGGAAGAATCTTGCAGTATTCGACCGAGAGGACGGATGACCGAAGAATGGACGAGATGGTTTTAGATAGAGTAGGAGGAAGGGAGGTTGTGTGGGATACCCACAGTGGGCGTTGGGAAGGGGATGGAAGGGGTGAGCTCGAAAGTTGAAAGGCTGAGCTTCGTTCTTCTTCCTTTCTTTCTTTTGTGACTCAACCCCAACAACCCTCGCGCAAATCTCGACCTTTCAGGATCCCCTCTCTAAACAACATGTCACTCGTGAGCTTCTCTCTCACCTCTTTCTCGATTTGAACCTCAGAAGCTGACCTTCTTCGTCGTCGTGTAGCCCTGGGACGTCGTCCTCGAGATTCTCAGCCACGCCTCCCTCCCTACCCTCGCCGTCCTCTCTCGAGTTTCCTTCGACTTCCTCATCGAAACTTCCCCTCGAATATACAAGGACATCAAAATAAACAACATGCGAGCTTTCAACAGCCTCTTCCTCGCCTCGACAACTGCCGGCGGAACCTCAGTGAGGATATTCCCCGCTCCGTCGTTTCCCCTTCTTCCTTCCCTCTCTGACCCCACCTTCGTTGACTTTCGACCTCGCCAGAATCCTCGTCTAACCCCTTACCTCTCCTTCTCCCAAATCCAAACTCTCACCCTCGACTTCACCCAAACCTTTATCCCCAATCCCGTCCGCTATCAACTTTCGTTCTCTCCCCGCTTCGGATCCACTCCCCTCCTCCTCGACCAACTCCAAGTCATCTACAACCCTCCTCTCTCCAACAGTCCCTCCGTCCCCATTCCTATCGAAATCCTGCGTCGTCTCAACCCCCTCCGATGCGAGTTCAAAGCCGTTTGCGGAAGGAAACTCGACGCGTGGAGGCCAACGGTGTCCGTTGACGTTTGGACGCGTCTCGAGTCCCTCGTCTTGATTGGGACGATCCCTTTCGCTTGGAATGAAGGCGGAGGAATCAGGATAGCGGGATTGCCAGCAGAGGCGGTGGCTAAGCTGAGGGAGCTTCGATTCGTGTTTGAGTCTTGGTTTTTCGAAGAGGGAGTGAGGGACTCGTCTTCCCCATTGATTTCCCTCTTGGAGGCTGAGGCTTCGGAATACGGGTTGGATAGGATGCAGGATGGAGCGTTGCTGCTGGTGGTTGAGTCGGAGCAAGTGAGGAGGGATATTGAGGCGAAGGTGGACGGACTCGCTGTGTTGAGCAAGAAAGTGTCCGTCGTGCTGCCGTGAGAGAAAGAGTGAGTCTTTGATTGAGCTTATATCGAGATTGACCGTCGTCCCGTTGAGTCGTCTTACTGACCATCTTTGTTCCTTTCGCTCTCCAGGTCTATCCCCGTACGTTTCGACTTCAGAGCGACGACTCCAGAGCGAACTTCGAGCTGACCCCGACGCGTCCATCTTTCCTCGCTTTTCCAGCTTCGACCTCGTCCGTCGCCTCCCCTCGTTCGATTGTTCCCAATTCCCAACGAGATATCATCAGGTCAGTATCTGACTTCAACCTTGGGCGAAATCTGCGTCTGAATCGCTGACCTCACCTCTCTTCCCGCTCCCTTCCCGCTCTCTTCTTCAGCGCGTCGTCGCTACTCTACGTCACCCACTTCGACAGCTGAAAGCTCCATCGGAGATCCCACAAGAGGACTCGTTCAGGCTCGTATCGTCTCCTTTCTCTTCCTTCCTCCCCCCCTCCCCCGCGCTGACCTTCCCGTTCCCGCTTCCTTTTGGTCTCTCAGCTTTCGCCGTCCAGAAATCCCTCTGGACCCAGCTAGGACTGTTCAAATTTGGCTAGAATACCACCTTTAGACAAGAGAGACTGCAGATACCTAGTAGATCTTTTATCTATGTAACACGCTCGATGAATCCGGATCCATTTTCTTTGACGCGTCGTCCTCTTCCCAAACCGCAAGCCTCTCCTTCTCATCATCCACACTCCCCTCACCACACTGAGGCATCTTCACGTCTCCAGTCGCTCGAATCCATCCTCGAACCAGCGAACCACTCGTCCGAGCAGCGTTTCGCACTGTCCGCACGACGCATCTCTCTCGTCCTCTCCTTCTCTTCCTCGGCCGCAAAAAAAAACGAAGCAGTCCATCTTCGCAAAAGCAAAGAGAAGTGTAACACAAAAAGGCCAAGAAAAAAACGTGGAGAGTCCGAGTTCGAGTTCGGGTGACTAGGGAGTGTGGTAGAGGGGTAGATAAAATGCAAGGTGTGAGAAACGAAGAAGCCGAGAGCGTCCTTTTGGTTTGAGTGAGAGTGAGAGAGTTGCGACGGAAAAGCGAACTATAGAGGAGAGAGAGAGACTAAGCAAAAAAAGAGAGAAGAGAGAGGAACGAAATGCAAAGGGGTGAGCCCTGCTCGAAAGGGAGGGGGAGAGAGAACAACAGAAGACGAGAGGACGAAGTCGAAGGGGAGAGAGGAGGATAAGTTCGACTAGAGAAGTAGTAGGGTCCGAGGGGAGGGGTGCATGCGAGTGAAGTGAGAGGGAAGAACCGAAAACGAAACGAAAACGAGATGGGGGAGAGTGGGAGGGGAAGAGGGAGGAGTGGGGAGAGCTGATGTAGAGAGAGGAGATGGCGAGAAAGGAAAGATTCTAGAATGAGTTGGAAAGGTCGTAAAGAAGAGAAGGAAAAGAACAATGGAGTCCAATGAAAGTCCTCGAAGGGATCACAGCACCAGCGACGCCAACGACGCTCCCAGCACCAACACGGACGCAACTCCTCCCGCACCTCCTCCCAACCTCCTCCCCGCTCCCGACTGAGTAGTTCCCGACGATCCGGCCGCCCCCGGCGAGTTCGAGTTGGACGATCCTCCCGTCTCCTGAGGGCTGGCAGTCGTGCTTTCCGCCGTCGGCGAAACAGCGACGAAGTTTGCAGGGAGAGAAGCAGCGGCGGAGACAGGTTGCGTCTCGATCGCTCCTGACCCGACCATGATCCAAGCTGCTTGCGAAGGGACTCCGTTGACGACGCAGAAGAGGAGAGCGGGTCCAGGAGGGAAGATGGCTGCGTTGGGAGGGATCTGGGAGACGTGGAAGGTGGCGGAACCGTCCTCGGCGGCGGTGTAGGTGGAGTCGAGCTGAAGGTGTCGCATTCCCACTGAAGAACGAGAGAACGTTGGGTCAGCGAGAAGGAAATTCTGTGAGAGGGAGGGAAAAGAGACTGACTGTTCATCGCGTGCGTCGAGAATCCCGTCCTCGAAACGACGAACTTGGTGGTGCCGATCTGGGACGAGGAAGCGAAGGCAGTCGAAGGGAGAGAGACGTTGAAGTAGGCTCCTCCATAACCGATCGAAGCGGGCATTCCAACGGGTTCAGGTCGGGGAGAGTCGTAGTAGGAGGGGTAGAACTGAGAAAAGAGAAAAGGAAGGAGAGGGGAAGGAAGATGAGCGTTGAGTTCGACACTCCTTTTTGATTTTTTGTGAGTACTCACCTTCTCAACTCGGTACTCGGTGATGTAAGTGATAGTAGGATCGATGGTTCGGTCCACGTAATCAGGGTTGGGGTTAGATCCCGAAACGAGCACACTTCCATCGGGAAGAAGGGTGGCGACCGAGTGGTAGAGCCTGTCGACGGCGCTCGTTCCAGCTGATTTCCATCGACTCCCAGAAGCGGCGAGAGGATCGAAGTACCACGACTCGTGGAGAGGTCGGTCGGCGTAGGATCGTCCGACGGCCCCTGGGGTTTGGGAAAAAGAAGGAAGAGAGGGAAAGGCGAAGGTCAGGTCGGGGTCGACGTCGAACGAGAACGAAATCGAAGGGAGGAAGAGGCACGAACAAGTCTCGTTTCCGTAGCCAGCAGTTCCAAGAGCAGCTCCGTTTCCCATCCAGAGTCGACCGTCGGGGAGGATGATGAACTGGAGGAGACAAGAAAGGGAGTCAGGCTCAGAAAGAGGAAGAGAGGAGCGGGACGCGTCGCACCTGGCCCATCGTCCTTCCTTGATCCAACGAGTCGTCCTGCTCCCACTCAGGGTTGGCTTGATCGGGAGTGATCTTGACACAACTGCTGTCGGCGGGGAAAGCGGCGATGCTGCGAGTGAACAAAGGAGAGAAGAAGGGAGGTCAGAATCGACGAAGAAAAAAGAGCACGAGACGAAAGAAGAGCGGGAAAAAGGACGGTAGACTCACTTCCAAGTCGTCACCCATTGATCCTCCTGCAGGTTCGTTCCTCCACAGAAGAGCATCGTCGGCTGCCAGTTGTTGGCGGGAGTGAGAGGAAGCATGGCAGTCGCAGCGGAAGCAGGGTAGGTTCGAACGGCCAGAGGGACGTCGGGGAGATCGTCTGAAGGTCGAAGAGCGATGGGGATCGAAGAGGAAAAGATTGAGGGCAGGTGCGAATGGGGAGAGAGAAGGAGGAAGAGAAAGCGTCGCGTCAGAATCGAATCGACCGAAGGAAGCGAACGGAGGGAGGAAAAGTAAGGCGAGCTCACACTGCTGGTTGTTCTTGTAGTCCAGAATGGCAGTAGCCCAGTTGGTCTGGATGAAGAGAACACCTGAGATACCCAAGTCGAAGACCGAGGCCAGGGAGGATCAGCAAACGACGCGTCGACCGATCGACCTCTTCGTTGTGAAAGAAAGGACTTACCACTTGGAAGAAGCCAAGTCAAACTGTACAAGTTCGCAGGAAGGGACGTCTGGAGAAGTCCGAGTGTGACGGGAGCTCCTCGGGTAGGGTAGTATCTGGAGGATCGGAAAAGGAAGAGGTCAGCTCATTCGTTTCGTTTTGACGACTCGCCTCTTCTCTTCTCGATTCAGGAAGGCTACTCACTCATAAGTAGGGTTATTTTGCGCTGCATCGTTAACGTACCCTCCCCAAGAACATCCTCCAATCTAAGAAAGGAAGAAGAAGAAAGAGATCTGAGAGTCAGCGTCGCCAAGGGGGAGGGAGGAGGCTGGGAGGGAACGAGCGACGTCTCGTTTCCGAGCTGAAGGGACTCACGATGATCGCACTTCCGTCCTCTAGGGTTTCTAAGGTAGGGTACCATCTCCTCGAGCTCATGTATCGCTCTGCGTCGTCCTCCCACTCGCAGTTGTCGTTGTCGTTGCAGGGCGTGAGGAAACTGAAGATGGAACGCGTCGAAGAAAAGGATCGAGGTCAGCGTTTTGGAGTCTCGTTCTCCTCACCGTTATCCCGAGGCAAGAGAAAAACTCACCGAACAGATCTCCCACCGTCTAACGAGGAAAAATAGAAAGCAAAAAAGGAAGGATCAGCCCTCGAGCGACCCGACAAAGAGGAACTGAAGATCAAAACACAGTCCGGGAAAGAGGGACTCACCCAAATCATCGTAAGGAGCTCCTCCAGTCTGACTAGGAGCTGTGAGACCTCCCCAAGTAACTCCTTGGTTCCCTCCGACTAGATCGCATAACAAAAGCAAAGCATCGGAAGAAAGACACGGTCAGCTGGGACGCCTTGGGAGAGAGGCTGTTCGAGTCGGGTCGAGCGAGGCGTTTTGCCTGCTTTGCTTCTTCCGACGAGACTGAAAAGGTGAAACGAACCGTTGATCCAAGTTCCGTCACCGAGAACGGTTCCTCCAGCACTGCAGCATCGCATCAATCGATCGAGAGAAGAGAGGGGAAGGTCAGTTGGTTGAGAGCGTGGAGAGGAAGAGAGGGAGGGAGGAGGTCGAAGCTCACCAAAAGCTATTTGTAACGACATCGAGAGCTCTAGCTTGATTCGTAACCAGCGAGTACTCCGAGGCCCAGGCAGCTACACGATAAAATAGGTCAGCTTGGATTCGTCGAAGGAGAAGGAGGAAACGAGAGGCGAAGTTGAAACGCACCATGCTCTCCTCCCGCTCCTGTCACCCTCATAGGGTTGTTCTCCGTCTTATCGACAACGTAGACTTTGTTGAGGGCACCGAGGAAGAGCTAAGAGTGAGATGGGCGAGAAAGAAGAGCAGGAAAGAAGTCAGAAGATGAAGGAAGAAAGGGAAACGAGGGGGGCAGGAGGAGGAGGAGGTCTGTGGTGGGTTGAGGTTGGGCTCCTCCTCCTCCTCCGGGTTCCTCGAGTTTTGCTTCGAGGAAGCGAGTAGCGCTATGGAGCAGCGTCTCCCGGAGGTGATGCTCTCTCTATACTGGAGAGCGAAGCGCCCGAGGATCGAGAGAAGGGAAGAAGAAAAGGAAGGGAAACCGACCTGTTGAGCTGAAACTCCGGAGTTGCCTACAACCTCGAACGTCCCAGCCTTTTGAGCTTGAACGAGAGTACTCGGACTCGTAGCGAGGAGGAGAAGGGAGAGAACTGCTGTCGTGGGGATCATGGGTTTGCGAGAGGAGGGCGATGTGGTTGAGGGAAGGAAGGAGGAAGGGGGGTGCATGGGTCGGAAGAAGAAGGGCAGAGTGTTTGTCGCGAGAAGGGCAGGAGGAGAAGAGCGCGCCGGCTTGTGTCCGTGTATGTCGCTTCCAAGAGAGTCCGAGTAGTAAGGTAAGGAGAGAGACTGGGCGAGTAGAGTAAGGAGCAAAGAGGGAAGGAGGAGGGGAGGTGTGCGTTGGGTGAAGGAAGGAAGGAAGGAGCTGTTGAGGCCAAGGAGTGGTCGGGGCGAGATCACCTTTTTTTTCAGCCCCTGACTTTTTCCGAAGTGACAAACCTGAGCAAAACCGATGCACATTTTACAGCTTGCAGAGCCCTCTCCATAACCAGTCCTCTATTGTAGGAAACATCCTCAGCGAACACAGGCAGGATGATGAATCGCCAAGGAGGGTGAGCTCAAAGTCGATCAAGAGGGAGATCGTTCGGGGCGCGCCTGTCTTTCTTTGTTTTTAATTATCGAGCGCATCGAGTAGAGACAAAATGTTCCGGTCTCGACAGAGCTCGGAAGCTGATCCTCTTCCCATATAGCAAAAGTTGAGTTGGAAAAACGAACCTCGTCGAAGTGACCAGGGAGGAGAGCTCGAGTTGACCTTCAACCCCTTCCTTCTCCTCTCTCATTCTCCTTCTCTCCTTTCCCTCCTCGAATCCGTTGACCCACCCTCTTCAGATGAACCCTTTCCCTCTCGTTCTCGACAAGTTCGGCTCCACTCGACTGTTCTACTTTGAGGAAACGAGGTCAGTTCCCCTTCCGGATCGTCGAGCGGAGGGAAGGCCGTCGAGCTCACCTCTTCTCCTCCTCCTCTTCTTGTCGTCTCGCATTCATCCATCCATCCAGCTCAGTCGTCCAAGTCACTCTCGAGAGAGACAAGTGAGCCAGCTTTGAGCTCTCTCTTCGCCCCCAGCAGGAGACGCGGAACCCTTTCGAAGGAAGCAGAGAGGGAAGGAACGAAAGCTCAACTCAGCTCGACTCTTCCTTCCTTCTCTCCTCGCCTTTCTGCCTCTGTTCGTCTCACAGATCTTCCGCCTCTCCTCAAACCGAACAGATCTTCGATATATACAAGTACTACATCCAGGTATGCGTTTAGTCATCCCATCTTCGCTTTTTCTTCCACTTCGTCTCTCCAACTCGAGCTCACCCCCCCTCCCCTTCTTCGTCCCTCCAGGAACTCATCCTCCACGCCCTCCTCGCCGAAGAGACCCACAACTTCGCTCTTCCCGATGGTCTCGTCATCCTCAACTCGGACTCCGAAGAAGGCTTGCCCGACTGGAGTCTAAAGGTGTCGAGGGCGCCTTGGAAGTTGGGGGAGAACTTTGGTGAGTGGATGCGCTGTTTGGTTCTCTTCAGGCCCTTCCGTGGATCTCGTCTGGAGAGGAATAACGAAGAGAGGAAAAGCCTTTGCTCACGGGGGTTCCGCTGGGGGGAAACAGACTTCTACCACGTCCCGAGAACGAATGGCGAACGCGGAGGAGGGATGGGACTCGGAGCGAGGAAGGAAACGTTGGGCGTCTGGAGGGAGAAGTTTACGTTCTTTTTCGGAGTGGAAGAAAAGTGAGGGAGGAGGGTCGTAGAAGGGAATGGTTGAGAGTAGGAAGAGATTCGATGGGCTTCCCGTGCAGTCATAGAGAAGTGTCGAGAGCTTGTTTGGCGAGCGCGTTCAGTCGAGAGACCTCTCGTCTTCCTCGCAGCTCTACTGCAGGTCGGTGGAGCGCTGGAGATTTTTGATCTCCAGAGCTCACTATAGTTCACGAGGTTCCTTATCTAACGATCTCGCCACTTTTACGGGACGGACGAGGCCCAACGCGGTCGCGAAACGAAAACAAAGGTCGTTGAGAGGAAAGCGAGCTCCCCTCCCCTCTCCCTCAAACCATCAGCATCTCTTTTCCCTTCAAGAATGGGAAACTCGGATCCCTTCGAACCTCTTACGATTATCAAGAAGAGGAACGCCTTACCTTTCATACTCCTTCTCCTCCCTCTCTCGCTCCTCCTCTCCCACTGCCATCTCAACTTCCTCGTCCTCCCTCCCTCCTTCTTCGGCCACCCCCGTTCGAGCGATGCTCCCTCCTCCTCGATATGGAAGCCTTGCGATGAGAATCCAGCGTTAATGTGTACGTTTCTGGAGTGAGTCCTTTGTTGTTTTGCTGAGAAAAGGCGGGGAGTGGAGGGAAGAGGGAGGAGGAGGAAGGGAAGGAGGAGTTGAGCTCGACGTTGAAGAAGGACGACTTTTTCTTTCGTCTCTCGCCCTCCCAGCCTCCCCCTCTACTCTCAACTCCTTGATGTAGCATTTTTGGAGCTGAACCAAGTTTATAACTCCCCTTCCTTCCTTCTCAGCGTCCCTACGGACTACCTCAACGTCTCCTTCGGAACAACGACCCTCGCCGTCTCAAGGTTCCCTTCCTCCTTCCCTCCCTCCTCTCCGAGATACAAAGGAGCCATCTTCATCAACCCAGGTCCGTTCCATCTCTTCTTTCTCCTCTGTCAGCTCGTCACAAAGCTTACCCTCTCCTTCTAAAACAGGCGGTCCAGGAGGAAGCGGACGTTCAGCCAACTTCGGACTCGGTCCTCTCATCTCCTCCCTCGTTCTAGGTTCCTACGACATCATCGGTCACGACCCTCGAGGAATCGGACTCACTACACCTCAGACCAAGTGCTTCAGTTCGGATCGAGCTCTCCAACTCTTCCGAGCCAACACCAGACTCGAGAGGATGTTCGACCTCCCTCCGGATCCCTTTTCGGTCGAAGGGAGGAACGAGTTGATCGAGCAGCAGAGAGAGGTTATCGCTCTGTGGGAGACAGAGTACAAGCTTTGCAATGAGCTGATGGGGGAGGAGCTGAAGTTCATGGGGACTTCTCAGGCGGCGAAGGATATTGAGAGGATGGCGGAGGTTTTGGGAGGGAAGGACGCGTTGATCAACTTTGTGAGTTTTCCTCTGCTTCCGTTGCTCGAGTCTTTCAATCCCTATGAAGTTGAAGCTGACTGTGTCATCGTTTCCCTTTTTTTGCATCAGTGGGGTTTCGTGCGTCTTTCCTCCATCGTTTCTTTCGACCGAGCGTCGCTCTCGATCCTGATTTCTTCTCCCTCTTTTTCAGTCTTACGGAACCGTCATGGGAGGCTATCTCGTCAACATGATATCACCTAAGAAGCTTGGACGAGTGATCATTGACGGCGTTGCTTCTCCACCTCAGTCAGTTCTTCTTCGCCTTCCCTTCTCGTCTCTTTGAACGAGACGCGTCCTGACTTCGTGCTGATTGGTATCCTCAGATGGGCGACTCAGCACAAGGAGGCTTTTCTCTATCAAGCCTTGACTGATACCGAAAAGACGTACCAGGAGTGGTTCCTTGGTGAGCTTTTTGTCGTTTCTTGAGATGCTTCGACAAGAGCTCAGCTCACCTTTCTCGTTTTGCGTCAGACGGCTGCTTCCTTGCTGGATCGAAAAGATGCGCTCTCGTTCTCTCGACCGACGAAAGTGGGAAGGATATTGCTTCCAGGATCGACGACTTCTTGGACGAACTCTACCTCGCTCCCATCTCCGTCGTCAACTCGACGCGTCCTGGACTTTTCACTTCCGGAGGTCTTCGCGGTTCGTATCCTTCTCCTCCCTTCTTGTTCCCTAGTCGTCGAGCTTACCGCTTTTTTTCCCTTCACTTTCCATGTCAGCCCAAATCATGGAGAACAACATCAGCCCTCACGGCTGGTCCTCCTTCGCTCGAACTCTCGCCTCGATCCTCTCAAATCCTTCGCCGAACAACCCCTCCCTCCTCTCCCTCTACGCCGCCAGCCACTCTCCTATCCTTCCTCCTTCCTCTCCCAACTCCACGATGTCTAGCCCTCTCGGTCGAATCGCCGTCAGCTGTGCAGACTCGATCCCTTACGACTCCAACCCGACGGCAGAGTCGATGGTCGACGAAACACTCCAGATCGTCAAGGACGTAACTCGAAGGTTCGGTGCGAGTGTGCAATTGATGGAGCAGGACGGAGGTTGCTGGTTATGGGAGGCGACGGGGAAGGCGAAGGATGTGTTCCGAGTGAGTCTTCGTTCTCTCCGCCGTTCGAGCTTTCAGAATCACTGAAGCTGACCGTCCCCGTCTTCGATTTTCAGGGCCCTTTCAACGCCATCTTGGACACTCCCATGCTCATTTTGAGTAACACGGCCGATCCCGTCACTCCTCTCGCCTCAGGACAGGAGATGGCTTCCTTGATGGGCTCTTCTGCTCGTTTGTTGGTTCAAGGTCCGTCGACTCGCCACCGTCACTCTCCTATCTCCAAACCCCTCCTAATCTCCGTTCTCCGTTTCTCTTTCTCTTCGTACATCATCAGACGCTCCAGGTCACTGCTCTCTCTCCGCCGCCTCCCTCTGCACCGCCAAACACGTCCGAGCGTTCTTCCTCGACGACACCCTCCCTCCCAAACACACCGTCTGCCCCATCGACGACGACTTCTTCCCCTCCTCCGAGATCGAACTCTCTACAGTCTCCATCGGGCAGAGATTCGCATCGTCGGACGATCTGGACCTCTGGAGAACCTCACGGGACTTGAAAGAGGCTTGGTCGAGTTGGAGAGAGAACGAGGCGGCGTCGCTGAGCTGAGCCGTTTCGATTGGAGTGCATACCCCTCCCTCGATGACTCGCCACTTGCTAGAACCCGTTTTAATGACGTTTTGTTCCTTCCCTCCCGTTTCTACTCCTCAGGGCAGGTCAGAAATCAGCTTCTGATCCGAATCGATCGAGAGCGATCAAGTCGACACCCCGCCGGGTCCGTCGTACTTTGGGAGGTCTCACAGCTCCTAGTCAGACGGGAGGAGCTCCTTACGATGATTTGGGTGAGTCCCTCTCTCCGGAACTGGGTTTCGATTTTCAGTTCCTCTTTGTCTGGTCGCTCGAGGGCTGATCCTTCCTTCTTCCTTTCTATTTTTCCTCGTTAGACGGTGGGAGATCTGTTCGGTGAGTTTTTCTCTTGCCTCGGGATAACGGTGAGGAGAACGAGACTCCGAAACGCTGACCTCGATCCCTTTCTTCGACGCGTTCGTTCTTCAGTTTCCTCACACCCTGCAACGACAACGACAACTGCGAGTGGGAGGACGACGCAGAGCGATACATGAGCTCGAGGAGATGGTACCCTACCTTAGAAACCCTAGAGGACGGAAGTGCGATCATCGTGAGTCCCTTCAGCTCGGAAACGAGACGTCGCTCGTTCCCTCCCAGCCTCCTCCCTCCCCCTTGGCGACGCTGACTCTCAGATCTCTTTCTTCTTCTTCCTTTCTTAGATTGGAGGATGTTCTTGGGGAGGGTACGTTAACGATGCAGCGCAAAATAACCCTACTTATGAGTGAGTAGCCTTCCTGAATCGAGAAGAGAAGAGGCGAGTCGTCAAAACGAAACGAATGAGCTGACCTCTTCCTTTTCCGATCCTCCAGATACTACCCTACCCGAGGAGCTCCGGTCACGCTCGGACTTCTCCAGACGTCCCTTCCTGCGAACTTGTACAGTTTGACTTGGCTTCTTCCAAGTGGTAAGTCCTTTCTTTCACAACGAAGAGGTCGATCGGTCGACGCGTCGTTTGCTGATCCTCCCTGGCCTCGGTCTTCGACTTGGGTATCTCAGGTGTTCTCTTCATCCAGACCAACTGGGCTACTGCCATTCTGGACTACAAGAACAACCAGCAGTGTGAGCTCGCCTTACTTTTCCTCCCTCCGTTCGCTTCCTTCGGTCGATTCGATTCTGACGCGACGCTTTCTCTTCCTCCTTCTCTCTCCCCATTCGCACCTGCCCTCAATCTTTTCCTCTTCGATCCCCATCGCTCTTCGACCTTCAGACGATCTCCCCGACGTCCCTCTGGCCGTTCGAACCTACCCTGCTTCCGCTGCGACTGCCATGCTTCCTCTCACTCCCGCCAACAACTGGCAGCCGACGATGCTCTTCTGTGGAGGAACGAACCTGCAGGAGGATCAATGGGTGACGACTTGGAAGTGGCGGGTCCCATTATCAACCTGCCGGTCTCCTCGTCGGCCGTCAACGTCTGATGGTCTTCAACGCGTCTCTCCTCCTTCTCCCTCCCCTTGACGACCTTTCTCGACCTTCCTTCTATAGTCATACTCTACATCTGTGGTCTACCTTTTCCGATTTCGGGACCTTCGTGGCTCATCAGACTCGCTCTTTGTTTTGCGTTCGTTTCGTTCGTTTCTCTCCTATGTTCCTTCAACATACCCATCGCTCGTTCGTTTCCTACTATTTATTTTCTTTGATGCTTTCCCACGCTAATTCCTCGAATTTTCTTCCCTCCCCTTGCGCGATTCAAGAACCGAAATAAGCAAGAAGGCGAAAGAGATCGATCGGCTTCGACGGACGCGTCGTTGCTTGTTTTGACTCGACTCGGACGGTCATGCTCATCGCAATCGTATCAATCTCCCTCGTTATCACATTCTTCTCTTTGAGGCAGGAACAGATTGTTTGCTGGAAGCAGATTTTTTTAAAAAACGGGAGGGAGACTCGTTATCTAGACCGTAAGAGCTGGAGCGACCAATTCTCGCTGAAAGGGGAAGAACGAGGATGCTTACGATCATTCCTGTCCTACTTGCTCGTACTTTGAAACCGACGAGTCAAGCAGAAGCGGATAAACGTCTCGTCAGTGGCTGAAGTCCAAGGACGCGTCGACGCGGTCGTCGAGAGCAAAGGGAAACGAGTCCGAAAGACTCACATCAAGTACGCTATGTTCGTGATGAGGCTTGGTGTCATCCCTGATGATGTGGACTGCGTTAGAGGAGGGGAAGGAAGGGGGTGGGAGGAAAGGGAGAGGTCAGCTTTGCGTCGACGTGGCCGAATCATGGTCGCACGACGAGTGCGAACCATCGGGTCCGAGAGCGGCTCGAGTAAGACACCAGATCCCTCCAGTCAGAGATCCTGTTGCTATGATCCAGAGACTTGTCGAGAAGGAAGAGGAGAAGAGGAAGAAAGGTGGTCAGCGAGGAGAAGGACGGCGAGTTACTGAGGAAGCAAGTCGACTCACGGAACGGCTTCGATCGCAAAGCAATGCTCTCTGAAGTATTTCCCGAAGCTTCGAGGTCTGGAGGTAGCGGTGGAAGAGGCGAAACGGAGGAGAGAGGGTCGCATTGCTTGAGAAGGGAGGAGGGAGGAGATGTGGTGGTTGTGGAGGAGGAAAGGAGAACGACGAAGTTTGCTGAGTCGTCGACCCAATTCGAGAATCTTCTCCTTTCTCTAAGAAAATAGATAATCGCAGAATCTCCTGATTCTTCCGCGAGCCTTCTTTTCAAGCTGTAGCCGAAGCGTGCGAATCGATGGACTGGATCTGAGAGCAAGACGCGTCGAGAGCGAGCTTGGTTTCACTTGCTTTCTTCGTTTCGAAGCCAGGAAAGAGGCAACCCAGATTTTAAAAGTATCTGGATGTAGAGGGATCACAGCTCTGGCTAATCTGTGCTGTCGATCTGGGAGCAAAGGTAGTTCAGGCGAGAGGAGATGCCGACTTGCCCTCGTTGAACTCGCTTTTCCACTTTTCCAGACCGCCACCGCTCTCTCGGAAGGCATGAGAGGATGATTCCATTTCGTGTGAGGGGGGGAATTGAGCTCACTTCTGTTCAGGAAAAGTCAGGGAGAGAATTGCATTGAAACGTTGAACACGACGCGTCGCGAGTTGGCCTCTGCGCCGCCTTTTCTCGCTCTCGCTCGTTTGAGTCCCCGAGAAACCTCAGTCTGACCGGAAATAAAACCTTCCCGAATTCCTGCAGATACTCTTGGAGCTTTGAACGGACGGAGGAAATAAGGCGGAAGAGCAAGAGCTTAGAGGAGACACGAGCGAGGAGACGGCGTAGAAGATCCATGGAAGAAATCGGGGATCCGAGGGTTGAGTTCGAAGGCACGGTTCGAAGTAGATATCTGCACATTGGTTGATCTCGTCAAGTTTTGGGATATCTGAGGATCAAGAAGAGAAACAGAGGAGAGTTCAGAAAGGGTCCGCCTGTCCTCGAAATCGAGCGGAGGGGACCAGCTCTCCAAATCTGCCCTCAACCACATCTTCGCCATTTCCTCAAACCTTCCTAGGACGACCTACCGATCAAGCCATCATCCGAAACCCCGTGTACGTTCTTTTTCAAAGTTTTCTTGCTCAGGCAACGGCGAGAGGGAAGGAAACAGGAAGAATGCGGAGATTGGCCCGAGCTCACCTTCCCTCCTTCCTCTCTTCTCTTTTTTATCTTCCCACACCAGCACCTTCGCCTCTGTCAATCTTCTCGTCCCTTGGAAGTGATGCGCAAAGGTAACATCCCTTCTGGTGAGCATTGGGGCTCTCCGATCTGAAGAGTGGCTTCGTAGGGCTTAAAATGAAGAGGAAGCTGACCTCGACTCTCCCTCCTTCCTCCCCTCCCTCGACATCCCAGCTACTCCTACTCGACGCAGATCGCTCCTCCAAAAGCTTGGATTCAAGAAGAGGATTTCTAGCTCCCCCTCGTCTCAACTTCAACAAGCCGATCTTCAACCGTTCCCCATAGAGCTCCCTTGGGATCTGTTCCTCGAAGTCTTCACCTTTGCGGACTCCTCGACTCTCGCCTCGCTCAGCAGAGTCTCCTACGACTTCCTCGTTTCGACAGCTCCTCTCTTGTACAGAGACGTGACACTCAGGTCTGTTCGAGAGGTTGAATTGTTCTTCTGCGACCGAAAGAAGGTCAGCCAGCCCTCCATCTCCTGCCTTCTCCTCCCTCTGGTCCTCAAATTGTCTCCTACCACAGACCATTGCTAAATCTTTGTCTTTCATTTTTTCCTCGTTGTCGCCACGTAGGCCCACGAACCCTCTCGGATCGACTTCCTCCTCTCCCTCAACACCACCCGCTCCCATCGACATCGCCTCCTCCCCCTCCTTCGACTCCTCTCTCACTGTCTACCCAGACCGGACAGACTCCCCTACCTCTCTCCCCATCCCTATTCAAACTCTCCAAATCACCCGTCGATACGATCAACGCTTTACCCTCAAACCCCTCCTTCATCACGTCCTCCCTCACCTCGACCCTCTCGAAGTCGAATTCGACGAACAAGACCGCCCCGAATGGGCCAGCTCGCTTTGGGAGCTCGACAGGGTCTTACCTCTCTCCGAGTCTTGGACGAGGCTTCAAGAGATGACCATTCGAGGTGCCTATGTCATCCTCCATCCCTCCTCCACCTCTCTCCCTTCGACGGGAGTCGCCGCGTCGCGTCGGTTCAGGCTCGATCTCGGCACTCTCCTCTGCTCGTTCTACCCGAACCCTCGAGAGTTTATGTTGAGGTTCGAGAGGGAGCTGGAGACGAGATTGGGGGCGAAGATTGACGGAGAGGAGATGGGAGAGCTGGTTATAGTCGTCAAGGACGAGGAGGAGAGGGAGGAAGCACAGGAAGCGGTGAGCAGGATCGGGGAGAAGTGGAGGAAGTTGTTCTCTGTAGAGATGGAGAGGTGTTTAGCTTGATTTAGGTGGGCTTTGCTTCAATATTGTCGCGTCGTGGGGAGGCGAGAATCTGAATCATGGGCTGACTTCGTTTGAGGATGCTTTTTTCTCTACCTTTCCAGTTTGAGGTTGATGAATGATCCTCTATCAGAAGTGAAACCTTTCTACGACGTTCCCCTGCAAAAGCAAACATCTGATCCAGATTCGAAGCCTCAGATCTGGACGAAAGGAGACGATGTCGAGACTCGAGGGTGGCGGAAGCGAGTGAGTTTTGAGCTCGTCCAGCTTCGACGTACCCACTCCGTCGACGCTCGAGTTGTCCGCTGGCATGCATCCAGTCCTGTGGTGCCACCTCGAACGAGAGCTTCTGTGCCCTAGAGTGAGTGAGAAGAGGAGCAGGCGAGCGTCGTCTCCTGTGCTGCCCATCTCCACCGTTCGCTTGAGCTCTTCAGCTGATCATTCCTGCTGTCGGCTCGTTTCCTGATGTAGATGAAAATTGGCTAGGTGGGTGCTGGAAGTCGAACTCAGCGAGGTCGAAGAATCCTTGTCGGATGCGTTCGAACCTTCCTCGCCTCGGATCCTGCCGCTTCCGACTGTGCTCTCGTTTTGATTTCTGAGACCACTGGCTCCTCGAGGACCTCAAAGGATCTTCACCGGCGTGGAATCGTAGACACAGGATCGACAGTACTTAGATAGGTCAGTGTAGGATGAACAGAAGCCTCGTCTCGCTCGACGCGTCTCTCCAACTCGAAACTTTCCTCCTCTATGCTTCTCTCTTGCCTCACAGGGACATCTTCGTCGTCGAGTGAGTCCCTTTATATGGAGGAATCAAATATCTACCTCTCGAGCAGATCTGAACGAACAGAAACCCAACCAGACCCAGCCGACTTCTGTTCCTCCTGTGAAACCGCCGACCTGCGAGCCCCGGTCTAACGAATCCAAGCTCAACTCCTTCCTTCCCTAGATCCTTTCTGCTCCTTCTCCTTCAACCACCACCCAACAACCTCGCCTCTCACGTTGATTCGCAGGAGTAACCCCTTCTTCTCGCTCGGAAATGCGCTCAGCAGCGGTGATCGTTCTCCTCGTCGCATTCAGCTTCGCAAAAACCGCCTTAGGACTCACCGTATACACACAGAACGTCTGCCCCGTCGGTCAAATCGCATATCTCGATGCAGCTGGAGTCGGAGTGAGTACTCGCTAAGTAGTGGTAGAGAAGAAGCTGCAAGCCAACTGATCTCGTCCTTTTTCCTCCCGCCTCTCTCCCTTCAACTCCTCCTCTCGCTTCTCCTCTCCATCTCGTCTTCTTTTGTCACCGTCCAGGCGTGCGGGATCCCATCGACCGTCTACACGAACCCTTCGTTCACGCGTTGTCCTTCGTTTACCTTTCTCAGGACGTGAGTCTCTTTGTCTTTCGCTTCGCTCTCACTCGCTGACCAGTCCTCTCTCTCTCTCTCTCTTTCAGAGTTGTCACTGTCACTCTTGGACCTACAACTACCACCTTCGCCTGCTCGACATTCCCCTCGCTGTGCCCTCAAGGCTTTTCGTACGTTGTCGCGAGCGTCTCCGGTGACCTCTCTCTCGCCTTGACCTGCAACAAGCTCTCGACGACTACCGTCAGCGTTGCGACCGCCTCATGTCAACGAGTAGGAGGGACCTATGTTATCTTAACAGGCATATGTCTCGCTCCTAGCGCTCCATCGACAGTGAGCTGTTTTTTTTTCGTTCCGACTTCGATCTTCGCGAATCATCTCTCGGAGAGTTGCAGGTATCAATCTGCTGACAACGTTTCGAACTGTTGGTTTCAGGGCTTTGCTGCTAATAACCAGAACTGTAGACTCGTCACTCAGGCCAACGGTACGTGCCGAAGATCTCTTCGTTGATTCGCGTCGCACTCGAGGCGGACGGGTTGAGATCGTTGCTGATTCCCGCTTCTCCTCCCTCTATCTTCAACCCTTCGTTTTGCTTTGACTCTTCGTTGATTAGCTGGATCGGCTGCTCAACCTTGTACGGCTACTGGCAGGTGAGTAGGGAAGAAAGTTATTGCTCGAGCTTCCTCAAAGTTGAGCTTCCCTCGCTCTCCTTTCGTTTCGCCTACAGCATCTGCCTCAACTCGAACGCTGCTTCTGGATACGCTTCCTACGCGTGTGGAGTCCCTTGCAATGCTCTCGTGAGTCACAATCGACAAGCCGGAAGTGGCTCGACGCGTCGCGAACTCGAACTGACTCTCTGCTTGCGCCTCCTTTGTTCTTTCCTTCCGAACAGGCCTGCTATGATAATGCCCCGAGTGAGTCAATGCACAGCCTTTTACGTCGTTGAAGCTAATCATTGACCTCCCTTTCTTCTTTCCCTCAGGCGTTCAGGGTCAGTCGCGTTGGAATGACGACCTCCTTTCCTCTCCGGGTGCTGACATCGTTCGATACAATCTGTTTACTTCCGTAGTGTGCGACGCTGCAGCCAACATGTGTGCCGTTTGTACTGCTGGTACTCGATCTGACGCTCGTGAGTTTTCGAGCCTCACCTTTTCGACTTGACCGTTGACCTTCTTTTCGTCTCGTCTCTTCCTCAGTCACTTGCTCGGCCGCTGCCATCACAGGCTCTTTATCTCCCCAACGACGACGGGATCGAATTCTCAAGGAGAAACAGGAACAGTACGCTCTGTCGGAGCTAGAGGTAAGCTTATCTGTTCTTCTATCTTCATCTTCCACTACTGACCAGTCTTCTCTTACTTCTTCACAGTCCTGTGGAGGCTGTCGTTCGAAGTGAGTCTCACGTCGCGTCGCACTTTTCTTTTCGATCGCTCATGCCCTTCCCTTTTGACTTCTCAGCGGCACTGGAGTCGACTGTTCTTCTCTAGCGGGTGTTAAGATGGGAGCTTCGACATGTACGGAAGGGTTGTGCGTCGTGTATGCTTGCAAACCGGGGTGGCAGCTGAAATTTGATAGATGTTTCAGAGCGGTCGTAGAGATTCGTTAGGGCTTTGGTTGATTGATTAACGTGTACACTGTATCTCTAGATGTTCATAGATTTGTATCCAATAGGTTGGCTTCTGAAGATCTGCTGCTGAGAGGAAAGAAGTCGAACCAACCAAGCAGAGAATGATCGACGCGTCTTTTCTTCGTCGGACTTTCTGCGAGATCTGGGATCCTCTCGCTTCCCTCGACGAGGCTCTGCTGGTAATCCTGAGGTTCCATCCCTCTCTGCTTCCCTCTCAGCGTCCCAAAAACCGGGGGAAGAAGAGCGACGCGTGAAGAGCTGCGGCAGTTCGACGCGATCGAAAGGGGAGCGCTCTTTCGCACTTTCTTCCGCCAACCTTGTCTTTCCTTTTCTCCTTCAGTAGTCTTGAGCGTGTTAGAGGACGGGTAGAGCATTCAAGATGGCCCCTGCGAAACGACAACTGTGAGTTTACACGCAGAAGGACGAGAGAAGGAGGAGAGAAGAGAGGATGGGAGGGAGGACGGTGTTGAGCTTCCCCATCCCTTCCCTTCCCTTGCCTCCCCAAAACGATTCCTCTCCTTCAAACATCCTCTCCTCGTGGTCTTCCTGGAGCAGATCAGAGAGCTGACTATCTTCTTATCGCTCCTCACAACTTTCCAACAGTATTATCTACCTTGTGGTGATCTCCGCAACTCTCATCTTCGCCCTCGCTCGTCGAACCCCAAACTCCTCCCTTTCCTCCTCCTCCTCCTCTCCCTCGTCCTTCTTCTCCTCTCGCTCCTCCTACGCCGCCCATCACTCGAACCAAAAGTTTCTATCCTCGCCATCCTATCGTATACCGAACCTTCCGACAACCCTCCTCACAACAGACGCAGGTTATCACTCGTTCGACTCGCTCTACCTCAAGAACGGAACCGTCTACCTTCTCTCCGCTCCCAACGCTCCTCCTTACGATCCTGTGCAGGGAGGAGGAGGTGGATTCGTGGACGTTCTCGAAAGAGAGCTGCTACCTATCAGGCAGATCACGTCGACGGGCCTCCCTAGTGGAGACGACCAGAAGCTGAGAGATGCGACGGCTCGAGAGATTCGTGAGTCGTCCCTCCCCTGCTCCCTTTCCTTGGAAAAGTCGGAGGTTTCAAAGTCCACACGCTCACCCCATCGAAGCTGACTTCATCTTCCCTTTGTGACGTTCCCTGGTCTTGTAGGTGTGTTGAAATGGGAGGAGAGGAGTCTGCTGGAGCTCGACGAGAGGAAGGTCTTGCGGGTAGAAGGAACGACGGTGAGCTCGACCTCTCCTTCCCCTCCCTCCCTTTCTTTCTTCTCTCTGTCTCCTCGAAGCTCACGCTGGTTTATTTTCGACCATTCTTCTAGTTCATTCTCAACGATAGCGGAGAGCTCTTTCTCGACCACTACTACCACATGTGGGCTGAACTGTTCGTACCAGCAGTTTCTTCCGTCGGGCTCACCCGCCTGCCTTCGAAGCTGATCGTCTCCTCCTTCTTTGCCGCATGAAACAGACTTCTCGGAGCTTGGAAGTCTCTCACTCTTGCTTCCGATCAGAAGGAGGATCACTTCGGAAACACTAACGTCGAGGATCCTCGCAGAATTATGTTCCCTCACGGTGAGCTCGCTTTCGTTTCGCCAACTCGATCTCGGTTGTTTGAGACAACCCTTTGACGCGCTTTCTGTCATCTTTCCAGCTGAGGAGAAGAACTGGAGGGACTGGCCTGGTCTGAACGGCTACCTTACGAAAGCTGTGTTTCCCAGTACTTCCTTTGAGCATCGGGTTCGTCCACCTTCTTTCTTCTGTTCGCTCGACGCGTTTCGATCTTCGAACGCTGAGCCCGACTTTCTTCTTGCCCTTCCTTTGATTTGTTTCAGCTCGACTGGGAGGAAAGGAAAGCAACAGGCCAGACCTACGTCTTCGACAAAGCCGTTTTGGTTGATCGAACGGTTCGTCGTTTCTTTCCTCTGCTCTTGCTCGCGTCGTCCCTTCGACCCACTGACGCGCTTCTCGGTCTTCCAGGCTGGTTCTCAAGGTGACAAGTGTGGAGGACCCACCAAACACTACTTCAAGATGAACGGAAACATCTTCGATACCCCTGGCAATCCCAACTGGGCTCAACCGTTCGTCCTTCGATTCCCTTCTGCTCGGTCCGACGCGTCTCGGTCACAACAGACTGATCCGTCTTCTCTCTTCTTTCTCGTCCTGGATCCAGGATCCGCCAACGACTCCTTGCTACTCTCCCTGCTTCTACACCTCCCACCGTCCCCGTCATCACTTACATCTCTCGACAGGGTCACGGAAGATCGGGAGGTCGTTAGGGATTTGAAAGGGGTGGTAGAGTGCTGGGAGGATGGTCAGGCAGGATGGTCCCGGATCTGGAATGATCATGGTCGCCAACGAGGGAGTTCACATGACTACCTACTACGTTCCTCAACTCGGTCCTGCCCCCAAGTGGTGTTCGTTCCTCGACAACGTCACCGAGGAGATGGAGGATCACCAGGGAGGAGGTCTCTCGAACTACAACGACTTCAAGTTCGTCGAGAAGGCCGAGCTCGCTTCGTGAGTACCGTCTCTACCACTTCAGTCTACTCTACTAGGTTCCTTAATCGTTGAGGAGTCGCTTTGAGACGAGCGGGTCGAAGCTCGAACCGATCCAGCGACGTGAGCTTACCTCTCCTTCTTTCTCCCTTTCCTCAGTCTCGGTCTCGACCACCTCGTCGGAACCCCCACTCTCAAACCCTACATGCACGGATACTTCGTCTCTCTCAAACTCTACGACGCCGCTCGTCTCGTCGCCAACCCTTTCGCCTACGCCGAGCACCGAGAACGACTCGTCAAGGAGAAGCTCGAGAAGAAAGCCGAGTCGAGGATTCGAGCCAGGAGGGAGGACGTCAAGGTCAAGGTCAACAAGGGTCTCGCCGAGAAGGTCAAGAAGGACGAGGAGAGGAGGAACGCCAAGAAGCTCAAGCAGGCTTCTTCGAGGAAGGAGGGAGAGGAGGGAGAGGGAGATGCGGAGGAGGTGGACGAGCAGGGGCCTGGAGAGAGTTTGCTCAAGGATCCACGATTCGCTGCTGTTTGGACCAACCCGGACTTCGAGGTCGATATGGGAAGCAGGGAGTTCTTGTTCAAGAACCCGGTGGCCGCTCCTGTGGTGAGTTTCGTTTCCATTCCGGTCGCGTCTTCTCGTCGACGCGTCTGGCTCGACTTCAACGAGCAAAGGAGAGCCTCTTGAACTGATCACTTTTTGTCCTTTGGCTTCCCTCTCATCAGCGTGGCAAGACTGCTGTCGAGGAGGAGGAGGACGAGTCCGACCGACGTTCATCGGATCCCGACGACAGCGAGAGCGAAGGAAGCGAAAGCGAGGATTCGGACGCTGCAGGAGGTTCGTTCTTTCACCTCCTCTTCGTTATTTTGCCTCTTCACCATTCTCGGCCCGTCTATACGTCGTTTACTGACCTTCATCTCTCCTCGTCGACTTCTCGTTCCTCCCTTTATCCCTTCAGAGCTCTCCGCCTTCGACCCTCGAACGATGCCCAAGTCCCAAAACCCCATGTACCGACCCCTCCCTCAACCCCAATCCGGTCCCCGTCCCAAACTCGTCGCCATCCCTTCCGATCTCGAACACTCCTCCCGAGCTCCCATCGCCTCCTCCTCCAAACCTACTACCTTCGGTCAACGAATCAAGTCCCAAGCTCGTTCCGGAGCCTCTTCCTCGAAGGACGACGACCCTTCCGCCGCCTACTCCAAGGGAGTCATCTCGCAGAAGCATCTCGGTGGAGGAGCCATGGAGATGTCGTTCGTCCCTCAGACGGCTCCGAGAAGGAACAACAAGGGAGCCGAGGCGGAGGGGATCTTGGACGACGATTACGACGAGAAGAGGGAGGAGCGAGAGGCTGCGAGGGAGAAGAAGAAGAGTGGAGTGGAGGAGTTTGGAGCTGGGTTGGAGAAGGGCGGGAGGGAACCGGAGGACGATGTTCAGGGAAGGCAGAAGAGGAGGACGGGTGGAAGGATGGCGAGTGGGAACGTGTTCAGAGGGCTTTAGAATCGTTGCTGTTTTCGTTAGCGTCGCTCTTTTTTCTGGCTTTCGATATCATTTACGATAGTTCAGTGGACCATCTTGGCTCTTTGAAGAGTCCTTAGGCTTCGAAAGCGATGAAAGAGGAAGGATCGACGCAGGGGAGGAAAGGTGGTGAGCTCGACGATTTCGAAGTCTCCTCCAAACCATCACCACCCTCCCTTCAGAACTCCAAGAAAACTTCGTCGGCTTACCATGGGAGACATCTGGTCTTACTCCTTCCGATCTCATATCGATCAAGATTCAGAAGACGAAGAGGAGGAAGAAGAAGGGAAGGGAGGAGGAGGGGAGGAGAAGAAGAAGCTCATGAGCCGGGAGGAGGAGGAGCTCTCGCTTCTGGATCTGGGAGGAAGAGCAGACGAGTCTCAGCTGGTCATTAAAGAGACGCCATGGTGAGTATTGTTGTCTTCTTTGCTTAAATACTGTTGGGCTGGACGTGGAGGAGGTGTGGTAGGAGGAGGTGTGGCGAAGGAGATGAGCTCACATGCCTTCCTCCTCCTCCTTTCCTTCCTTCCCCTCCTCAACTTTCCCAGGACCATCGCAGCTTCCAGAGCTCTCCCGAAAGGAGATCGACCTCCGAATTCTAAGTCTAACTCCAAAAAAACGACTTCCAACCCTCCTCCTCCAACACCGTCCTCCACCTCGACCTCCCTCCCGGCTTCGAAACAGCCTCCCTCGAACCATCGGTCGACCTCTTCTCATCCTCCTTCCAAACCAAAGAACACAACAGTCGAAGTCAATGCATCTCCTCCCTCCTCGTCGTCCTCAAAGAAGCGTTCCTCTGGATCTTCCTCCACCGAGATCGACACGCATACACCCCTCCCAGTCCCTCCTGCGAAGCTCAAAGGAGACTCTGCTTCGACGAGTCAGTCCGAGGCTTCTGGATCGAAAAAGAAGAAGAAGGAGTCTTCAGAATCTTCCGACTCGGTCGGGGTCGTTCCTGCGAAGAAGGTAACGTCGGGAGGAAAGATCTCGTTTGGGAGGATCCGTGAGTCGCGTCTCCCTTTCTTCACTCTCAAATTCGTATCGCTAATCCGAACCTTGTTTCTCCTTCAGCTGCTGGAGCTACCGCCGACCCGAACTTCCCGATCCTTCAAGCCTTCGAACATCAAGCGAAGACGAAACCTCCTCGAGTTCGAACTCCGAATCCACCAACTCCTCCAGCAGCACCTCCCCCCGTCGTTGTCGAAGCACCCAAGACCTCCAAGAAGCTCAAAACTCTCAAGCATCGCTCTCCTCTTCCCATCTCTTACTACAATCCGATCGATCGAAGACAGCCCACCATCAAAGCGACCGTTGCTGCTTCTTCTCGTCGCTCAATCGTCGAGAACCCTTCGCCCGTCGAGCCTCGCTCTCACACGCCTCCTCGACCCAAAGGACCTCCCACCTCCATCACCTCGTCATCTCCTGCTTCTTCCAATCACACGTTCCGTGAACCTCCCCGATCTCGTCGTCCTCTCCCGCAACGCGTCGAAGTGGAAGACGACGAACCGTTCGAAGAAGCCCCTCCTCCTCCGTCTTCTCTTCTTCCCGACGAAGAGCCCTTCTCCGAGGACCAGACGTTTGAACACACTCCTCTTCCTCCACCTTCAGCTGTCTACTACGTCCCCGGGATCGAGCCTCTCCAACAACGTTCGCCAGACACTCACTCTACGTACGGAGAGGACGAGCAGCTCGGACGAGGAGGAGCTGATTGGACTCGGCAGAGACTGTATGACGGGGGAGAGATGGCTCAGAAGAAGAGGAAGCTTGGATCGTCGAAGTCGACGGAGGGTTGGAAGGAAGTCGGAGAGGTTCAGGAGGGCGCACCGTCGAGGTTGAGTTGTGAGTCTCGACGCGTCCATTTCGCTGGATTGGGCGACGCTCAGCTGACAACGACTTCGCCTCTTATTTGGACCTCCAGCTGCATCTTCGAGAGGAGGGAAACGACGATCCACCTTCAAACCTCTCGTCCCTTTCGTTCCTCCTCCTCCTCCACCACCTCCTCCTCCTCAGCCCTCGTTCAACCCTCCCTCTCCTCGTCACCGACAGCCTTCTCCTCAGTACCAACACTCAGCATACTCCCATCCCGCCTTCGAGTCAGATCGAGACGATTCTCTTCCCGTCTGGTCGACCCTCCCTCCGCCGAAGAAGAAGAAACTCGATCCTCAAGGAGTCACTCAACTTGGACGCTTCCGTCTTCCCTCGTTCGTTCCTGCGCCTCCCTCTTCGTCAGGATCTCGAGCATCGTTGTTCAAGAGATCGGAATCGTCTCCCACTTCTTCTCGTCCCTCGAACCCAAGCTTCTTCCGTTTCTTTTCCTTGACCGAGCTCGACTTGACTCGCTCTCCTCCTTCCTTCTTTCTTCTTAGCTTCACATGATCTCGAATCGGGACCGAATCGAGCGAGAGGTAAGCTCTTGCGTGATTTTACTCGAGGGAAAAAGAGAAAAGAAGGCGAGGCTGATCATCTCTCTCTTTTTTTCGACGCGTCCAGGTCCTCAAAGGTCGACAAGAAGTCCGAGCTGCCCTCCCTCGAGAACGAACCTCAACCGATACCCCTGCTTCTAAACCCAATGGTCCTCCCGATACCTCCACCCAACCTCCTCGACCTTCCCTCCCCATCGAAAGCGACGCAGAGCTCGGATTCCGACGCGACTCGGCGAAATTCATCTCGGACAAGAAGGCAGGCCTCCACGGCCACCACAGCGGTCGGAAACATGGCTTCACCGACGCTGCCATCGGCTTGGGATCGAGTGGACCTAGCTCGGGAGAGAGGGAGAGGAGGTCGAAGGTCGGAGGATCAGGAGGTCGCTCGACGAACGGTTCAGGAAGCGGGAACGGATTGAGGAAACGAAACGGCCAACAAGCAGACTCGAACTCTATCCCTCATCCTCACCACCACCCTCTTCACCACACCGCCGAGAGCACGGATACGAGCGATCAGGAACACAGTCAGGATCAATCGTCGTCCAACGAAGCAGCAGCAGCAGCCAA